>NW_012133970.1:1482973-1510752 GCF_000956105.1 Propithecus coquereli
AAAAAAAAAAAAAAAAAAAAAGAAATCAAATGATATTACACTTGGACATTTAACAACTTTTAAATAAATGCATCATATGTATTTTTTCCCTAGCCATGTTCCAATTTTTCTGTTAGGCAGCAAGCTCCCAGGGGCAGGGACTGTAATTTAACTTGTCTACTCTTTGCAGTGTTGTTTGATACATGTTCTGTGGTGATCAAGCCTTCCTCCTGCGAGGAAGCATATCCATGCCACCTGGGATTTTTCAGAAGTAGCAGCACCTTGGGCCTTCAAAGTGATATTAGCCTACTCCATGGTAAAATAGCCATCTTGATCCTCTATATTCCTGCCTCCTTCTACTCCAACAAGCACTTTTCCTCCACTTGTCACCTAGGTGGTATACAGAAGGTCATATATTCCTACCTGAGGTCCAGACTAGAGAGATGGGACATAACTACAATGCCTGCAAACATTCCCTATATATACACCTTCCTCCAGCTCAGCCTGGAGTACCTGGTAAGGGCTGCATAAGTGGTGAATTTCGTAGAGGAGAAAGCTTGGTGGGCACTAGGTTGCAGGAGCTCTTTTCTAACTGAAACAGATGTGGTGACAGATGACACAGAGTTGCTGAGACAGGGAAATGGCAGAGTAGGGCAGGCACCTGTCCTGGCTTGAGTTATATCTTGCATTGTTTCCTTTTGTGCATTTGCTTGAAAATGTCCACCTCTGCACCAACTCATGTCCATCACCTCCTTAAATTCCAATTCAAAGCTCAAAACTTACATGTCCTTGGAAACTTTCCCCAACTAGCCCAACCTGACAGATCACTTATCTACTTTGCATCTCCTGAACTTCTATGAACTCAGTTTTTATTCTTTAATTTTGTGCTTGTGGTTACATGGCTTTTTGTTTCACCAAGGTATATTATCTCTCCAACTAGATTATAAATTCTGCCTTCGATCAACAGATGCTTGTAGAGGCTTTATTGTTAAAATGAGAGTATACCTTGAAATCTTGGACAGATAAAAATGACCATAAGCCATAGGACCAGATGATTTAGGAGGGTGAGCTAAAGGACTGGTGGGATGGTAAAAACACCATGACTTTTTTTTGGGTTTTTTTGAGACAGAGTCTCACTCTCTTGCCTGGGCTAGAGTGCTGTGGCGTCAGCCTAGCTCACAGCAACCTCAAACTCCTGGGCTCAAGCGATCCTCCTGCCTCAGCCTCCCAGGTAGCTGGGACTACAGGCACACGCCACCATGACTGGCTAATTTTTTCTATTTTTAGTTGTTTGGCCAATTTCTTTCCATTTTTAGTAGAGACGGGATCTCGCTCTTGCTCAGGCTGGTCTTGAATTCCTGAGCTCAAACGATCCTCCTGCTTCGGCCTCCCAGAGTGCTAGGATTACAGGTGTGAGCCACCGCACCCGGCCAAAACACCATGACTTTAAAGCATGCAGCTAGAGAGGTCAGGGTTGCTCCCCTTATTTCTGTAGAAGTGTTAAAATGTACATCAGTCAAGAGACAAAGTTAGCAAGGTGGCCTTGGAGAATAGAAGAGACATTGGTGAGGAAAGAGGACTGACAGGAGGCCCCCAGAAAACCACTGTAGTCATGTGTTACAAATATATGGCAGGGTGTGGAGGCCGGGCGCAGTGGCTCACGCCTGTAATCCTAGCACTCTGGGAGGCTGAGGCAGGAGGATCGCTTGAGCCCAGGAGTCTGAGGTTGAAGTGAGCTATGATAACGCCACTGCACTCTAGGCGGGGTGACAGAATGGGGCTCTGTCTCTAGAAATAAATACACACATACATAGAATAAACATATGGCAGGATATGGGAAGCACAGGCTTTTCTCCCAGTTGAAACCGCAGAGTTTATGCTCTCACATGGCTCCCCATTCACTGCTTGTTTTTTTCCTCTTAAAGGTCGTAGGGGCTTGGCCCTCTTGCCTCTTTCACTGCCACCGCCCACTCTTCTACCTTGGGTGCCACCCCCCAAGCCTGCTGCCAAACCGGCTCTATTAATTTGAATTGAGATAGACATTTCTCCACTTCTTTCTCTCCCTGCCCATCTCTGAAAAAACACACAATTCCCACCTAGAGTTTTTACAGGATGTTTGCTGTAAGACACAGTCTTGCTCTGTTGCCTGGGCTAGAGTGCCGTGGCGTCAGCCTAGCTCACAGCAACCTCAAACTCCTGGGCTCAAGCGATCCTCCTGCCTCAGCCTCCCGAGTAGCTGGGACTACAGGCATGCGCCACCATGCCCGGCTAATTTTTTCTATTTTCTGTGGAGATGGGGTCTCACTCTTGCTCAGGCTGGTCTCGAACTCCTGAGCTAAAGAGATCCTCCCGCCTCGGCCTCCCAGAGTGTTAGGATTACAGGCGTGAGCCACTGCGCCCGGCCATGCTTATATTTTAAAGTTACATGAAAAGAGCAGGATGCATATCTCCAAATAAGGTCACATTAAAAAAAAAGAGAGCAGGATGCAATACTTTACATACCATATGCCATAATTTTGTTTAACGTACATTGAGAGAAGATAGGAAGAAATGCCAAAAGGTGTTAACGGTGGTTATCTTTTCTCCTTTTCCTTGTTTATATTTTTCCAATTTACTATGACTGTATATAACTTTTAAACTGGAAGAAATGCCTTATATTTTCCCTCTTTCTACAAGGGATTTGAAGCGCCTTAGCAAAAGAAGAGTACAAATGTCATCAGATTATAGATATAGAAAATCAGAGGCATGGAAAGGAAGAGGAAGCTCATGTGCAATGACCGAGCATTAAATTCTCCTTTTTGGGTAGTCAGGGGAAAGGGAGAAATGTGGTAAATTACACAATTCTTGTTATCAGAAAGAAAGAAGCAGAGCAATTCCTAAGAGAGAAAGAGATTTTCCTGTCACTAAATCTTTTTTCCCCTAATTGAAAAAACAGGACTACAGCAAACACATTTTTTTGGAAAAACAAAATACTTATAATCCCATTTCCCTCATTCAGTTTTCACCTTTGCTTATCAGCTTTCTGTCCTTATCCACAGGCACATAAAATTTTACGTGGTTACAATTAGTGTCTATATGCCATTTTGTGTTCTGGTTTTTTTCAATAAACATATCATAAACGTGTTTTCATATTTAGTCTTCCATAATTATAATTTTAACAGCTACATAATGGTACATAACTGGCACTAAATTCCATAAGAAATTTCTCATGTGGGATTAACATAAGGGACAACGTCCTCAGTAACAGTTTTATAATGCGCACGGAAGAGATTTTCATATTATTTTCTTGTAACTACCCTGGCTAAAAGCCAAGGGCATAACATTAAAGCACTTCTGCAGTAGCTGAGCTCAGATAGTTCAGGCATGTAACCTTCTGGTGCTCCAACTTGACTTGTGGACACAACTTAAAATGCCACCTAAAGGAGTGGATGGATAGAATGTCCTTTACAATATATTCCATAAATATCTCTTCTCACCACCAGGCTTTTAACAGGACTTCAGAGGCTGACTACATTTATTCTCTGATGAAGGCCAAAAGTACTGTTATGCCCCACTGTTGCCTGAGGCAGGATCTATATGTTTTGGAAGCCAGATGAACAGGTGGTCGGGTGACAGGGTTACCGTTCTGGCTTGAAAGTTGAGAAGCCTGACCAGTGTTGTTGCTGGCGTAGTTTACCTCATATCCCCATGGAAGTAAGATGCAGGTGAAGTCAGATTTTTCTTAGGAAGTAGCTTTTGGATCTGAGTTCCATGCCACAGAGGAGGGATTTTTGATCTGAACAGTTTTCAAAGCCCATAACCAGTCAGGTGGCCTGGGCATAAGAAGGGAAGTCTCAAAATATTCCAGTGGAACCTCTGGTTTTAGGGATTGGAGGGTCCCAGTGTGCCAGCCAGTATGAATTAGCTGCAGAATGGAGTTTTATATTGATCAATTGAATTTTGGAGACTGTCACCAAGGACAATTAAAATTTTTTTTACATAAATGATGTCAAGCTGTTATTTCTGGCACTAATTATGTACCAGAGCCAATTGCCTCTTAAAAACTATGCCTAATTTACAGTAATATAGCTATGTCGGCAGCATAAAGCCAGATTCACTTTTATTTTAAGATTTTTATTATATAAACATTACAGTTACAAAACAAAAAACTTCTTAAAAATAGAGAAAAAGAAGAAAATAATTACAATCCCACCATCTTAACACAACTGTCATTAGGGTTTTGTGTACTTCCCTTATTTTTTCACTGCCAAACTTTTACATATTTATATTCACATTATATGTATATAAATTTATGTCCTGTTTTAATAATTGTAATTACACAATTCATGAGTGTATTTTCCTTTAAAAATTTAGAACATTACAGAAAGTCTCTTTAGACCCATTATCCCATATACCTTTCCCTGCTCCCTGAGGTAACCACTGTCATGAGTTTGATATGCATTCTTCCAGACCATTTCAAAAAATAGTCTTACATAGGAAAAATGTAGTATCGTTTGGTGTTTTTCTGTGCATAAATGATTACATTTGGCAACTTATTGTTACATCTAGTTCATTCCCTTTAACTGCCATATTATATCCCGTTTAGTAAATATGCCACATTTTATTTAGCCATTCCCTAAAGAATTCTTACCTTTTTAGAAAGATTGTGGCCAAGAGGACTAATAAATCTGCTAAACCGCCTCAGTTTCTCTGGTGTCACTCTGAGCACATCAGTGCAAGGAGACAGCCTGAAGTACGAAAAAAAAGTCATTTTACATGCAGGTGCAGAGATTCCTGGTCCCTGATCACCATCCTGTGCGTCTAGATTCACAGTGCTCTTGAGTGGAACATTTTGCAATGATGGAAATATTCTATATCTGGGCTGTCCAAGAAGGTAGCCACTAGCCACGTGTGGCTATTGAGCATTTGAAATGTGGTCAGTACATCTGAGGAGCTGGAGATTTAATTTAATTTAACTGTAACTTGGTCACTTGTGGCTAGTGGCTACCATATTGGATGGTACTAGAATCTTGCATATGGTAATGAAAGCCACAGTCTTTTATATTATCAAGCTACATCATCAGGAGCTCTAAGACAATTGTGTCCACCCTCTAAAGATCAATGGATGATGCTAATATCTTGTCTTGGTCCTCTTACATGCCTTTCTTTTAAGTTTAGGTCTCCTTGTTACTGGCCTCCAGATGGGTTAAAAGATGTATTATCATACTGAAAAAACAAGGTTGCTAGAAAGCCTATCTTTCTGGGAAATAACTGTATTCAAACCAAACTATGTAGAAATTCATTTCTAATCCCAACACCCTCACTTGACATTTAATAAACTAAAATCCCCCATAATCATCCCACTAGCCCACGAAAATCTTCAAGGATGATAGAAGTAGTACAAAAAGTCAACAGGAGGGTATAAACATCTTACGAAAATTGTCTTGGCTAAGAGCTAGCATTGTTCAGTTAGTCGGATTGTGTGTCATAAATGGGGTTTAGACCCAGAGAGAACTGACCTATTTTCTTGTTTTTCATAAATGCCTCTGGGGCTCTCTGAATCCCTATCCAGATCTCCTTTATCACCCAGAAGGTTCCTGACTGTCCCATGTAGCCTGCTAAATCTATAGCTCACGTAGATAGGAACGTGGTTATGCAATTTGCTCCAAGAGCAGGCTCCAGAATGTCCAGATCTAGTGTCCAGTTGATCTTCCCTGGCAGTATCAGGCAGATATGACAGCACATGTGAGCTGAAGAAACACACAGCCTGCCTCTCTGAGGAATAGAGGCACGAAGGCACAAATATATACACTCTTAATACAGAGGATAATAAAATCACATGAAAAATATGCTAGATATGCCTGTTATAAAAATCCATTACTAACTCTTCTTTTTCTTATGGGCCCCAATGTATGAAAGTATACCTATCCTTTGGTCTCTCCCTCCTCCTCCTGTTCCCTGTTCTTTTATGTTTACTTTCTCTGATCTCTTTGCTTAGTCCCTTTCTCCGTCTGCCTCTGGCAGTTTCCACTGCTGATCCCCTTTCTTCTTTTCCTGAGGCCAGTCTTATAGCATCCTTCAACAAGGCTGTGCACTCAGTTAATCTATAAGTGGTATCGGGCCATTAAGATATAAGTTAAAGAGAAAGGAGGCTTAAACACAATCCTGTTTTACTTGTGACTGTAGTTTGGTATACCCGGGGATGTCTTCCTACTCTGAGACTTTCTGTTTTAAAGTTTTAAAAAAGAAAGTCCCTCTCCCACTATACGAGTAATACATGTTTATTAAAGAAAAATTGTAAAATACTGAAAAAAAATTACAAAATACTCATAGTCCTACCACCCAATGAAAACCACAGTTAATATTTTGGTATATTTCTTTCCAGTATTATTTTTTCCTTCTGCGTGGACTAAAAAAACATTGTTGTGATCACATTGTACATACAACTTTGTATTCTTGTTTTTTCCCCATTTAACATATGAGCATATTTTCATATGATCACACAGGTTCATAAATATAATTTTAGTGCCTGTATAATATTGTATCAGTTGGATGTACCATAGGATAATCATTTCTGTATTGTTAATCATTTATCTTGAAGTGGCATTAAAATGAGTATTTGTACAAGCATTAATTACCAAGGGTCTATGTTAAACACATATAGATTGTCCCAAAACAAAAATTGCCCATGTAATCACAGGAAAATGATAGTTCAATGAAAGCTGCAATTTTTCAGTGAATGGTACATTTCTCCATAAAGTTTAAGAGAGTATAATATAGTGTCAGGACTTTCCTATCCATGATGGCAGCCTGGTCTGGTAAAAGAAAAAAATACTCTGGAATCAGACATTTTTTCCATTATTCAATAAACATTAGTTGAGTGCCTATATGTGCCAGGGAATGTAAATACACTAATACGAAAAACGAAGTGCTTGCCCTTATGTAGCATATTGTTCAGTGGAGTTCACAGGCAGTTACATACAGCATGATAATTGCTAAGATAGGGGAAATATGGGAGGCGATAAGTATATAAAAGAGAGATATCTAACTTGAACTTAAGGGATCAGGAAGGCTCCCTGGAGGAAGTAGCATTTAAGCTTAGATGTTATGGATGAGTAGGAGTTAGCAAGCTAAAGACAGCGAGGGGACTGAGGGACAGACTATGTGTTTCAGACAGAGGGAGCAGCAAGTATAAAGTCTTATAGGCATGAGAGAGATTCTCTTTTATCTGAAGATGTCTTTATTTTGCCTTCATTCTTTTCTTTTTTTTTTTTTTTTTGAAAGGGAGTCTTGCTGTATCACCCAGGCTGGTGTCGAGCTCCTGGGCTCAAGCGATCCTCCTGCCTCAGCCTCCTGAGTAGCTGGAGGCATGTGCCCACCATTGTGCCTGGCTTTGCCTTCATTCTTAAAAGATATTTTTACTGAACATAGCTATAATTCTGTGTTGACAGTGGTTTTCTGCCCAGCAATTTAAAGGTGTTTTTCCACTGTTTTCTACTCTTCATGGTTTCTGAGGAGAAGTTCATGGTAATTTGAATCATTACATGCAATGTTGTTCTTCTCTGGCTGTTTTCAAGATTTTCCTTTATTTTTGGTTCTCAGCAGTTTGACTATGATTTAAGTAGGTGCAGTTTCCTTCATATTTATTCTGTTTGAGCTTTGATGAGCTTGAATCTGTGAATGTATGTCTTTGCCAAATTTGGGAAGTGTTCAACTATTATTTCTCCACATAATGTTTTTGCTATATTCCTTCTTTCTCCTCCTTCTGGAACTACAATCACACATATTTTAGATCTCTGATATTGTCCTATAGGTCTTAGAGGCTCTGTTCATTTTTTTTCAATCGTTTCTCTCTCTTCTACAGATTGGATACTTTTTATTACTATATCTTCAAGTTCACTGACTCTGTTATTTCATTCTGCTATTAAGTCCATCCAGTTAGGTTTTCATTTCAGATATTGTATTTTTTAGTTCTAGAATTTCCATTTGGTTCTTTTCTTACCTTTTCTATTTCTGTGCTGAGGTTTCCTATTTTTTTATTTGTTACCAGGGCATTTTTCTCTCCTCATTAAGCATCAACATCTCAATGTTGGCCTCCATTAATTGTCTTTTCCCTTGAGAATGGGTTGCATTTTCATAATTCTTTTTATACGGTCATCTTTTGGTATCCATGGGGGATTGGTTCCAGGACCCCCCTCCCCTACACACACCACAATCCATAAGTGCTCAAGTCCCTTATATAAAATGGTATATTATGTACATATAAGCTACACACACATCCTCTTATATACTTTAAATCATCTCTACAATACTTATAATACCTAATACAATGTAAATGCTTTGTAAATAGTTGTTACACTGTATTATCTTTTATTTGTATTTTTTTGTTGTTGTATTGTTATTTTTTATTGTTTTTTTCTGAATATTTTTTATCCGTGGTTGGTTGAATCCATGGATGCAGAACCCAAGGATATGGAGGGCTGACTGTATTGAGTAATTAATTTCAGTGGGGTTCCTGGACATTGTGAATGCTATGTTATAGAGGCTCTGGATTCTGCTATATTCTCTGAAGAGTGTGGAGTGTGCATGTATTTGTTTCAGCAGGCAGTTGACTTGCTTAGATTCAAATTGTGCTCTGCTTTGCCTATGTTGAGTGGCAGCTCACGTCTCAGTTCTGTTTTTTAGTTTTAGATGGAAACTGCTTTGAGTCTGCCCTACGCATGCATGGCTCAGGATACTCCTTGGGAAGAATTTATACAGATAATTTAGGGCTCCTTTTCTCAGAATCTCTCCTTTCTTAGATATCCCCTCACTTTCCCAAGACTGTGGTTGCACCAGGCTCTGTCCTCTGTTTCTTCAGGGTAGAGAGATATGAGTTTCCTAATGGATTTTTAGTGATCTGGCTAGTGATTACAGCCTGCCCTTAGGCTAAAGCCATAAAAATAGGGAACTCACCCCATGCAAATCCCTTGTTCCAAGTTCCAATTGCTCCTCTGAAATCTTCTTGCTTTTTTAAAAAAAATTATTTTTAATTATGAGTACATAATAGTTGTATATCTTTATGGGGTACGTGTGATGTTTTGATAAAGACATACAATGTGAATTAACGAAATCAGGGTAATTGGGAATTGGGGTATCCATCACCTCAGGGATGTAACATTTCATTGTGTTAGGAACATTCCAATTCCACTCTTTCAGTTATTTTAAAGTAGAAAACTGCCTGCTTTTGTTTACTCTCTGGAGCCTTCAGGTAGGTTTTGTGTGTGTGTGTGTGTGTGTGTGTGTGTGTATTTTGTCCATAGTTTATAGGTGTTATCTGTTGAGAGTTTACTCCATCATAATGAGAATGGAACTTGGGAGAGATTCTCAAATGGGCTTCCTTCATATTTTGGGGGGAAAATCATGGCCCTCAACTTTCTTTTTCACCTTAACATTTCTGTATAGCATCACTCATATTCTCCTCTTGCTTCAGAGAAAAAAGGCTTACTTATCTATTTTTCCCCCTTTTCCCATCATTTCCTGTTTGTGGCAGGACCTATAATTCGCCCATCCATTCATGCATTTATTCAACAAATATATATTGAGCCAGACTCTGTGCTAGGTGTTAGGGGTAATAAGAGTAAGCAAAAATAGAATCTACTTCACTGAGACTGCTCTCTTCTAGGTCATCAAAGATCTGGTGTCTTAATCACCAGATAAAATACTTTTTTTCTCAGTCTTATCCTCTTTAACTTCATTGCTCCATTCTCCATTAACTCTGCTGACTGGCCTCTCCTTAAAACTCTCTCCTTTGTCTTCCAGTTCTCCTACCTCATTGATTTCTCCTCTCACTTTCCAAGTAGGGAAATTCCCAGAGACTCTGTCCTTAGTTCATTTATTCTTTTGTCCTTGGCAGTCTTAATCTTAGAGTTTCGACTACCACTTCCATATCCAAGACTCCCAAATCTCTATCTTTAGCCTGACCTCTTTCCTGGGATTGAGACTTGAATTTCAGCTGTTTGTCTCTGCCTGATTGTCTAACAATTACATTAAACTGCATGTAATCGGGCCAGGCATGGTGGCTCACCCCTGTAATCCTAGCACTCAGGGAGGCCGAGGCAGGAGGATCACTTGAGGTCAAGAGTTTGAGACCAGCCTGAGCAAGAGCAAGACCCTGTCGCTACTGAAAATAAAAAGAAATTAGCTGGGCAACTAAAATAGAAAAAAATTACCCGGGCATGGTGGCACATGCTTGTAGTCCCAGCTATTCGGGAGGCTGAGGCAAGAGGATCACTTGAGCCCAGGAGTTTGAGACTGCTGTGAGCTAGGCTGACACCACAGCACTCTAGCCCGGGCAACAGAGTAAGACTCTATCTCAAAAACAAAACAAAACAAAACACAACAACAAAAAAACTGCATGTAATCAAAATCCAACTCATTATCTTGCCTCTAAACCTACTCTTCTTCCTGTTTTTCCTATTTCAGTTAATTCCTGATACTAGAAGCATAGACTTAACCAAGAGCTGTTGTGAAAAGGATTCTTGCATTAGGTAGGAAGTTTGAAGATAGGGAAAACTGTAAACTCCCTTCCATTTCTGAGATTCTATTATGTTCCTAGCACAGTGCTATCCATTTCCTTCAAGGAGTTCACAATCAAATTGAGGGAGACAAAACAATTGAGCAATAATCAGTCCTGACCTCAAATGCAGCAGGAATTCAGAGAAAGGAGATAGTATACATGAAGTAGTTAGAAGACTTCATGAAGAAGAGAACCAAGCTAAGCAGAAGGCAGAAGCTGTGTCTTCTATTTCCACAGCACCATTCTCTCACACTGTACAAACTCCACAAAGGCTTTTTGAATGATTTTGTAATATTGTTAATGTTTACTGAGTACACATTGCATGTATAGTTCTTCATGAAGTGGTGTGGCGGTTAACCAAGATTTGATGCAGTCTCTGATCTTTTCCAATTAGTCAACCAACAAACATTTACCGAGTACCTATTATTTGTAATACACCATGCTAAGAATTATGGGAGATGCAAGAGAAATGTAAGTCTTAGTCCCTTCCCTGAGGGAGTTTATAATATGGTTGGTAAGATGAGACATATATGCACACAAGGCTAACTAAGAATGTGAGAGAAAAATGAACATTATAGATAATAAGTTTAAAAATTTTTTAAAAGTACAGATTATTGTAGACTGGATGGATGTGGAGGCTTTATGGAGGAGATGGGACCTGCACTAGTCTCTGAAGGATGGGCAGAAATGAAATAGGCTTGAAGCTCTTATAGTTATTAAGAAGATAAAATTCAACACAAAAAGTGTCAGGCAGGCCGGGCGCGGTGGCTCACGCCTGTAATCCTAGCACTCTGGGAGGCCGAGGCAGGCGGATTGTTTGAGCTCAGGAGTTCGAAACCAGCCTGAGCAAGAGCGAGACCCTGTCTCTACTAAAAATAAAAAGAAATTAATTGGACAACTAAAAATATATAGAAAAAATTAGCTGGGCATGGTGGCGCATGCCTGTAGTTCCAGCTACTCGGGAGGCTGAGGCAGGAGGATCGCTTGAGCCCAGGAGTTTGAGGTTGCTGTGAGCTAGGTTGATGCCACGGCACTCTAGCCAGGGCAACAGAGCCAGACTCTGTCTCAAAAAAAAAAAAAGTGTCAGGCTAAAGACCCAACAGATGAAGAACAACATCTAGGCTGGAGCAGGCAGCTCATATGAGAATGTTACTGAGCAGTCGTTAGTGTCGTTCTATCCCTTTCCCACCATAAGCACTTTTTTGTCCTTCTTTCTCTCCTTTATCCTTTTTCAATATCTTTTCCCTCTCCCTCTGTTTGTGGAGACACACAGGGCTAAAAGATTCTTCTCTAAGAGGAATGTTAAAAGCCTGAGCTCAAAACCAGACTGGGTTCAAATCCTGACTTTACCACTTATTAGCTGTGTGATTTGGGGCAAGTTACTTCATCTGTCTATGCCTTGTCAATACACTGCAAATATTAAAATAGCACCTATGTCATAGGATTGTTTTGAGGATTAACCGAGTTAAAATATCTAAAGTGCCTGGCACATAGTAAGTGTTCAATAAATATTAGCTTTTATTAAGGGAAGAAGGCTGGCTAATTGCAACATTATTATCTCGTCAGGTCTTACTGTCCCTAGATAACTAATTGTATAATTAATGAACACCTCTATGGAAGCTGGAGGTCAGGCTCTTGTCAGCTGATGGGCTAGGTATTTAGCAACCTCCATAAACACGCATAGACACACACGTAGGCCACACCACTTTTTCCCAGATTGCCCTCAACCCTAGGTGATCCAGAGATACTTTAGTAAAATAAATACAATCACCGACTTAAAAAGATAAGTTGAGTATTTAAAGGGCACTTTATCAATATAGGGAGGGAAGTGACAACTTTCAGAAGCGATTTAAAATAGAGACTATTTTAAATAGGGAGGTGCCAGGTGAAATTAGGGTTAAATGAACTTCAAGAAGGGGAGAAGTGACTAAAGGTAATAGCATGTGTGGAAAGAGAAGGGGATTCCATAGAAAGGCAGCGAAACTCTGAATTCAGATCCCCTGGAGGACAGACTGTATGTATATGAGTGCTGCTCTTTTGTTTTCATTGCCGCACTACCTCTTTTTTACACCCAGACCTTCCCCTCCTTCTCCCTCCCTGCAGTTCCAGCCTTCTGCTCCCAAGAACACAAACATCCCAGATTACAGGGGCTTTTGATTTGCCATTTCCTTAGGACAGCCTGAACAGAAAATAGAAAGAAGTTCTTGTCAGTATGGTTGCATAACACTGGGTCGGAGATTGTGAAATCTCCTTTGGGAAAAATTTACGGGCAGGAAGATGGATAGGTGTCTGTTTGATTAAGGTACAGTATTGCCTGTGGGCAGGATGATGAACTAATGAGATTCTGTCCAATTTAAGGATCCTAAATCTCTATTTGTCATTTCCCACCCTTCCCCCATACTTGACTCCTTTTGGCAAAGAATGAACATGGTCAAAGAAACCCAACAGAGAGGAAAATGCACATCGAGTTCTGATGTCACCTGTTTTGCCAAGAGATTTGACTCAACTACTCTTTTTTTTTTGTTTTGGTGTGATAATTGAGGTACAGAGGATAACTGTGCTTCACCCAACGTCGCTTACTAACTCTGAAGCTCTGTGCCTCCCATGAAAAAAGGTGTGTGTTTGGGAGCCAGCTGTTAACAGCTATTATCACCTTATTACTGCAAAGGACTTAATTAGCCGGGTACCCTCTACTCCCCTCCTTTCTCCACCCTATCAAGCATTTCCCTTACAAAAGACCATTTGTCAGTTATTTACACCTCATTGTGAATTTTACTTGAACAATTCTCCTAGGGCTATTTGATTTTAAGCCTTATCTCTTCACTCATCTAAATATTCAACTTTTCATTTTCTATGAAATCCTTCCCTCTAGCTGCTAAACATATTTGAATCTCTCCCATCTTTGAAAAACAAACAAATCCTTCTTGGACGACTCATTGCTCTCTAACTACAATACTTAGGCAAGCTTCTCAAAAGAATTTCTCTGCTAAATGTTTCCACTTCTTCACCTCTGATTCAGTTCTGAATTCGTCGTGATCTGGGTTCTACTCCCACTACTCTACTGAAACTGTTCTTATTTTAATAATTGTCAAATCTAGTGGACATTTCTTAGGGCTTATCTTATTTGACCTTTTTACTGTATTAAACACTGTCAACCACCTACTTGCTCCTTTTGAAAGCGTTTTCATTCCTTGCCTTCAGAGATCACTATTGTCTCCTGGCTCTCTTCCTACCTCTAGGACCCCCTCCTTCCTGGTCTTCTTCACAAGCTTTTCTTTCTGTGCCTGCCCAGCAAATAGGCTGGCGTGATGGCTAATGCCTGTAATCCCAGCACTTTGGGAGGCCAAGGCAGGAGGATCACTTGAGTGCAGGAGTTTAAGACTGGCTTAAACTGGAACATAGGAACAACATAGGAACCCCATCTCTACAAAAAAATTTTTTTTTAATTTTCCCAAGTTGAAATGGTTTTAATTTTTTTCTGATTAAAGAAGAAGTATAAATTCATTGTTTAAAAAATCAGATCCTTTAGAAAATAATAAATTATAAATAAAAACATAAAAACCAATCAAAACCCCACCACACAGGGATGACCACAGCTAACATTTTGGTGTATATATTTTCAGATTTTTTTTTTTTTGAGACAGAGTCATGCTCTGTCGCCCTGGATAGAGAGTGCAGTGGCATCATGATAGCTCACTGCAACATCAAACTCCTGGGCTCAGCCTCCCAAGTAGCTGGGACTACAGGCGTGCGCCATGATGCCTGGCTAATTTTTCTATTTTTACTGCTAATTTTTCTATTTTTAGTATTTTTAGTAGAGATGGGGTCTCGCTCTTGCTCAGGCTGGCCTCAAACTCCTGATCTCAAGTGATCCTCCTGCCTCGGCCTCCCAGAGTGCTAGGATTACAGTCATGAGCCACTGCGCCTGGCCTGTCTTTCCAGACTTTAAAAATTATTATATATATCATATACATCAATGCAAATTGTATCATACTACAATATGTTTTACCAGCTTTTTTTCACTTTTTCATGAATATCATTTTATATCAACAAGCATAGAACATTACTTTAAACTGATAAACAGGAGAACCTCAGAGAGTGTACTTTTGGATTTCCCCAAAGGCCACATTTCCCTGAAACATAAAAAGGAAAAAAAAAATAGCAGAACCCTGAATTTGGCCATTTACACAAGAGGCTTCGTTTTATGATGCAAGTGACTGAGATAAAAAGTCTTGTAAAATATAAAATCCAGTAAGCCTTTATGAGACTGGTCATATAAACAAATTCACAAATTAGAAGAATATGGCTACAAAAATATTCATAAAATGAACAATTATTTACTCTTAAAAACAGGATCCTTACACTGGTATCTTTATGTGACTGATTATTTTCTGAGAATAAATTATTGGAAGTATTAATAAAAATTTTGAGTCAAAGGTTTTGGTAAATAATGTTTAAAATTTTAAAAAGTACAAAAGTACTTAAAGACAATTAACGAATAACAACTCTCCCTGCCATTAGTGACTCTTGTCCTCCAGTTCTGCTCTCCAGAGACAACCAGTATTACAAGTTTCTTGAAGTCAAAGTTTTTTCATACATACCGCCAATTCACATTCCCACCCAAACCGAGTGCTCTCACCAACTTTTAAGTCTATCCTTGCCTCTTCGTGTTTTTCTTTCTATACTGCATGCCAGCGGTCCCCAACCTTTTTGGCACCAGGTACCGGTTTCATGGAAGACAATTTTTCCGTGGACCGGGTCGGGTGGGGGATGGCGAATGATGGGGAGGGGCTGTAAATGCAGATGCAGCTTCGCTGGCTGGCCCGAGGCTTAAACCGGGGGGATTGGGGATCACACCTGTATGCTGATTACTCCCAAATCTCTCTAACCCTGACCATGCCCTCAAGTCCCAGGCAGTATTTCCAGCTACTTGCTGGACATCTCCACCTAGATGTCTTACAGACATCCCAGATTTATCTCAACTGAACTCATTGACTTTCTTCCCAAATTTACTTTTCTTTCTGTAATTCCAGTTTTGATTAGTGGTACCAGCATCAACCTAGATACCTAAGTCAGAAACCTAGGAGTCAGAAAACTAGGAATCATTTTCACTTTTCTCCTTCTCCGCCTAAACAGTAGTGGTAGCTAACAGTTACTGGATATTTACTATTTGCACATATTTTATTTCATTAAATTCTCATGACAGCCCCCTAGGTAGGTTTTAGTCTTCTTGTTTCCATCTTACAGATGAGGAAAACGGTTTGTCTAACTTGCTCATGGTTATACAGCTGGGGAAGTGGGGATTTAAACCCGGGCAGCCTAGGTCCATGGCTCACACACATAAGCCATACACTGCCCTACCACCATATCCAATCAGATACAAGTCCTCTCTATTTATTTATGGATTGATTGAGACAGAGTCTCGCTCTGTTGCCCGGGCTAGAGTTCTGTGGCGTCAGCCTAGCTCACAGCAACCTCAAACTCCTGGGCTCAAGCGATCCTCCTGCCTCGGCCTCCCAAGTAGCTGGGACTACATGCATGTGCCACCATGCCCGGCTAATTTTTTCTACTTTTAGTAGAGACACGGTCTTGCTCTTGCTCAGGCTGGTCTCGAACTTCTGAGCTAAAGCGATCATCCCACCTCGGCCTCCCAGAGTGCTAGGATTACAGGCGTGAGCCACTGCACTCGGCCAGTCCTATCTATTTTATTTCCTCAATCTCTGTCCTGTCTCTTCCCTTTTCTCTATTCCTACCATCACCACCTCATTCTGAGTCTTATTGTCAATACCTTCATGGTTAGTCACATTCAACTCAAATACATTTTCCATGTTGCCTGCAACATAATCCTTCTAAACCATAAATCTGATCATGTCTTTTTCCTGCTTAAGATTCTTCAGTGGCTCCCTCTCATCTATCATAAAGCTTCCTATCGCCTATCATAAAGTCAGAGAGCCTTTGCTTAATACAGACAGATCACCCTTGTCTGCCTATCCTCAGCCAGCCCACCTCTCTAAACACTTCCATCATACAATCTGAATTGGTAGTAAGTGCCTAAAAATGCCATGCTGTTTCTTTTTTTAATTTTTTCTGTCTTTTTAAAATTTTGTTTTTTAATTTTTTATACCAATAAGAATGAGCTTCAACCATACTGTTTCTTATAGCAAGGACTTCACATATGCTATTTCCTCTGCCAGAAATCACCTTTCCCCATTTCCGTTCATATTTGTCCTTTATGTGTTGTTTGTTAAAATCAGATGTTTCCTCCTCCAGGGAGCCTTCCCTAATTCCACCAATTATACATATCCTATGTGCTGCCTTGAACATTGGCTTATTTTGTACTTGTGACATTATAATATTAATAGTTTTGTTTACTTGTTTCCCGTGCTAGAAGGTTAATTCCTTGAGGGCAGACTCTCTTATATAACTCTAGGTCTTTAGCATGGTGCTTGGCACATTAAGTAGTTGCTTAGCAGATATTGGTTAAATTGAATTAAATAACAATTGTGAAATTGTAGGTGCTTGTACTGTGGTGAAAGAATTTCAGGCATCAGTGATATGGGAAATAATTTTTGAGCAGATAAGGGCAGAGGAAAAGAGGAGGAATGATGACCTGAAATCACCACCCAGTTTACCTCTCTTAATGTCGGGCATGTGTAAATTAGTCATATAAATATTAACATTTCTATAGATGTTTTCGTTTAGACGTTTATTCTATCTCCATTATGGTTTGCAAGCAACCTCAGAGCAGTGCCAAGTATGGACTTCTGCAGAGTAGAGTTAGAAGGTAGGAAATAAATGCCCTCAATTTGCTGAGATGTAATATAGAGTACACCTGGAGTTAGCTTTTAGGTGGTAACAAGTGGAGGGCTAAGATATGCCCAATTTTCCTGAAAAGAGAGACTGAGAAGTCATCTTTGTTTACTTCATTCTAGTTGCTTGCTGCTTTCCTGGTACCATATATAGTGCTCAGTGAGCACTCAATTGTGTGTGGCATGAATTGAAACTATCAGTGGCGCAAGTGGCACGGCTGCGTTCTAGGTTTTTGGTACTATTGTTGGAACCTCACCCTCCAGAGATCACCCTTCTATTTTCGCGGAAAACCCCGACTTATTCAGGTCACCGGGCTTGGGCCTATCACTGTAGGATCCTAGCTTGCTGGGCAGTGCCCACTGCTGATTGATACACGTTAGGAGACAATTTCTTGGGTTGCGGAGCGGCGATTGGCCGAGCCTGCCTGTGGTGCTTCCCTGGGTATTGGGTGGTGCGTACTGCAGATGCAGGTTCCGGGGCAGCCACAAACACCACCCGGAAGCCTGAATGAGGCCTCCGCTCTATAGGACGCGCCGCAGTCAGCGTGGCCACTATTCAGGGCGCAGGGCTCGGAGCCGGGGCGGCGTGCGCGTGCGTGCGTGCGCGCGCGTGCGCGGCGCCGCTGTCTGTGGGTTGGCTGGTTATTTTGCAAGCGGGAGGGGCTGTGCGCGCTCCTGCCTCCGGCCTCTGTTCCCCACCCCCCTTTCCCGGTCCCAGTCTCTCCTTCGGAAAGATGTCGGACACGGCAGTCGCTGACACTCGGCGCCTTAACTCCAAGCCGCAGGACCTGACCGACGCTTACGGGCCGCCAAGTAACTTCCTGGAGATCGACATCTTTAATCCTCAGACGGTGGGCGTGGGCCGCGCGCGCTTCACCACCTATGAGGTTCGCATGCGGGTGAGTCACGGGGTGAGGGAGACAGCTGAGGGCGGACGGGGCGGCGTTGGGCGGGGAGGGGGCTGCCATGGGGACAACTAACGGCGGAGAAGAAGCTTGAAGGGTCATTTGGGGGTTAGGGACTTAATAGGTTTGGAGAGAGTTCTGCAGATTCGGTTTGTGGCCCGAGGATGCAGAAAACTCCATCGGACGGGGGTGAGGGAAAACAGAACCCATGAGGAAGAAGTGAAGCATGGCTGGATAGGGTGGGGAGGATGGAAAAAGATTAGAGTGAGGAATTCAAGGAGATAGGAATCATGACTGTAGCGACAGAAGGAAGAAGGGAGGGTGGAAGAGGGCTGGGGGATGGAAAGCCAAGGCGATATATAGATAAATCGCTGGGTCTCATAACTAAACTAGGTTGTGGGAAGTCGGTCTGAAGAGGGAGGGTAGGAAGGCTGGGCTTCTTCCTAATGAGGTCTCCCTGGGATGATGGAGTTAAGCAAAGCCTTCGGTTAAAGGAAAGATAGACTCCAGAAAAGGGAGACAGGAGTAGGGCTTGTAGGAGCAGAAATAAGAAAGGGAGTCTCCTTGAGACTGAGTGCTTCTCTGACTTGTGTAGGAGTCGCATCTGAAGGAGAGAAGTGTTTTATGCTTAAGTTTTCTCAGGCACTACATGCTGTGTCTCATCATGAAACCTTGCCCTGCGATTGGTGGATTGTCAGTCACTGCTCTCATCCTGTGCTGATCCTTTAGATTTGAAGTATCCAGAATGTTTACTTCAATATTTATTAGCTCTCATTTGGTTTCTCTGTCTATGAATGCCTATTTTTTCTTTCTGTCCTAGATTAACCTTTTGGATTCTGACCTTGGTCTGTAGTTACTTTAATAAATGACATTTCAGGACTGCCCAGGAGTGGCTTCTTCCAGCATGCATTACAGAGGACTTTATTCTCTAGTACTTAGTCCACAATACAAGGATAAAATGTGCAGATGGAGTACATGGTTTGCAGGTTCTTTTGCCCAGTTGAGGTAGTTATAGGCGAAAAAGTTTGAGAACCATTTTCTAGTTTTCCTTATGTTTTCTTTTCAGACTAGAAGGTCAGAGTGTTCTCATGGACAGCATCCTGCTCAAACAGCATTGAAGACCTAAAAGAGTGTATGTGCTTTCATTTTTGAAGGAATGAACTGAATAAGAAAATGTGGTCTCCTACCAGGGCTTTGAAATCTAATTGAGAAATGATGATCTCCAAATTCCAAGTTTGGCAAAGTCCAAACTGAAGAAAGAAAAGTGAATACCAAAACATGAGAAACACTTGTCTATATAAAAACTATTTGAAATCATCTCTTTGGGGAAGAATCATATTTAGGTCCTTCAAAATATGATACAGGCAAGGCCGGGCGTGGTGGCTCACAGCTGTAATCCTAGCTCTCTGGGAGGCAGAGGCGGGCGGATTGTTTGAGCTCAGGAGTTCGAAACCGTCTCTACTAAAATTAGAAAGAAATTAATTGGACAACTAAAAATATATAGAAAAAATTAGCTGGGCATGGTGGCACATGCCTGTAGTCCCAGCTACTCGGGAGGCTGAGGCAGGAGGATCGCTTGAGCCCAGGAGTCTGAGGTTGCTGTGAGCTAGGCTGACGCCACGGCATTCTAGCCCAGGCAACACAGTGAGACTCTGGCTCAAAAAAAAGAAAAAATATGATACAGGCATGGACTTGTCAGTGGTAGAGAACTTGATTACCTGAGGGAGCCTGGGCATAACTTGTTCAGTATAACGGCTCTCCGCTCTAGGGTTTTGGAGTCATTGAATGCATTACCCGAGAGCCTTAGGTACTATGTACGAAATAGCTACTTCAGGTATTCTAATAACAATAGGGACTGTTCACCTAGTGCCTACTATGTGTCAGGCACTGAACCAGATTTTAGTTTCTATCTTAATCCTTACAAAAACTCCATTTTACAAATGGGAAACTGAGGAGGAATGTAGTTTAAGTAACTTGCCCAAGTACATGTAAAATGGGGCTCAGATTTGAACCCAGGTTGGTCTGACTCTTTCGACTACACTTTAGTCCCTTTGACAAGGCTTAGTTGCAAAACTTTAGTGTGCAAAATTTTTCTACCTACTAAGTTTTTCATTAGTCCCTTCCACAATTTCAAACTGTATAATGATAATGAAGTCGATGGTGGTTCCTAGTTCTGTGGGTTTGAGTTAATTTGTGTTGTTTATGTTAATTTGTATGGTTGTATCGGCTTTTAATGTTTTTATTGAACTCTGTTTTGGAGTTAAAATCATTGGTAAAATCATTTGGTTTTAAATTGCTATTTTAAGTGATTGATCATGGTATGCATTATAGGGAGCATGAGACTTAGAGAATGGGCTGTGGGAGTTAGGCACAGCCCATTCTACTATACTATACACATAGTATAGTAGAAGCAGATGGCGCTGACTTTTTTTCTTTGTATAATAGCTAAATATCTCTGAAGCTGTTCTCTTTCATTTTGCTCAGGAAGGAATCTCCCCTTCCCCGCAATGGGGAGTCTAGAGAGGTGTTATGGTGACCTTACATGACGTGGAACTTCTTAAACATAATTTGTCCTGTGGAATTGAACGTTGCTTCTTTCTCTCCTTTCACTTGACTTTGTGTTGATCAGAGCCAAAGGACTCTCAATATCCTGTACTGCACAATCCTGGCTTCCTCATATGATTTGTTGGTTGGAGCCAGGAGACTATCCTAGTATGTCGTAGCCCCTTTCTTAGATGGGTAGGTGCTGAGATGAAAGGCCATTATTGTCACCATCCTGTGGGGATAGCATTTTTATGAGTCAAAGGAGGAAGTCCACAAAATGGCAGTGGGTGTCTTGAAGAATCTACTCAGCACTTTTTTTCTTTTATTTGATCCTTTGTTGGTTTCTGTGTAAGTTTACTAGTTAAGGTTCTACAGTTTGGGGATCGCAGTATCTGTAATGAACTCTGATGGAAACCTAAAATCACGTGAGACCGAAGAGCTTTTTCTTGCAAGATTCTGAGAATTTTTTCTATAATGGTTTATTTTGGTTAGTTAATACATGCACATGGTACAAAATTCAAAAGGTACAAAAAGGTATACTGTAAAAACTAAGTCTCCCTCCCTCCTCTGCCCTCCAGAGATTCCCCTTTCTGAAGAAACCACTGTTTCCAGTTTCTTATTTATTCTTTTATAGAATGGTTTAGGTAATAAAATATTACTTTACGTGTATCTCTCTCCATTTCAACCCATTGACATTCCTTGGACTTGACGTTCATGGGTAGAGTTGTAACTAATATAAATTGGCCAGTTATTTGGCTTTTGATGACCTATATCAGAACTGTATTCTGAAAAACAATTTCCAGATTCCAGGTCTATAAAGCATGATGTAGTGAGGACTGTGTGAAGCTCTAGCAGAGCTCCAAGATCCTCTTTTCCTGCCAAGAGTGGAGAAAGGAGAGAACTAGTTCCTTTTATTACCCATATACCGATCTGAATTGACTAGCAGGAAATATGGTCAATAGTAGTACGTGTGGTTGGCCATTTCTGCTTAGAACTTGTAAACAGAAGTGAAGATCAGGACTTTGTCAGGGGGTTCATGTTGCCACTAGAGCCTTGGGAATTTTCTCGGTGATTAAGATATGGGAATCAGCTGATTTATATCAGGGGACAAGCTATGGTAAGCCAACTTATGTAATGGCTATTTTGTCTGCATTTTCTAGATAAGGAGAGGATAAACAGATACATAAGGTCTCAAGTAATTGAGTCTTTATTGAGTAACTTGCATATTTTGCATTTTAGAAGATGCAGAAGTAGTCATGGTTCCTAATCTTAATGAGATTGTAATGTAGTTAGGTGGACAAAACAACATAATGCATAAAATAATAGTGTGTTGTACAATACCAAAGTATAAAAGTCACAGGAGTTCAGAGGGGAGGGAGACCAATAAATCCAGTTGGTGTTGTCAGGAGATTTTCCTGTATGAAGTGAAACTTGAGTGAGGACTTATAGAATGGAAAGGATTTGGACAGGAAGATCAGAAGAAGGCATGCCTTGGACATGCCTTCTCTTCTTTACAGAGAACTTAAATTCACTTTTTAATGGAAGATGTGATATATGCACATGATGAATTGAAATTGTACAAGGAAAAATGTGACTCTCCCCCCGCATTCCAAAGTCAATCACTATTTATCTTTTCATAAATATTTTATTCATTAATATAAATTTATACATATATTTCTTTTTAATCACAAATAGAGACAAGCTACTGTTCTGTACCTTGATTTTACCACTTAATATCTTTCCATACTGGCATATAGGTCTTTCACGTTCTTTTCATAGTTGTGTCGCATTCCACTACACAGGTGTACCGTATTCATTTAACCAATTGCAGTTAAAACTCTTGTATATACATATTTACATACAAATCTATCTGTAGGATAAATTCTAAGCAGCACAGGACTTCTGGTCACCAACTGTGACGAGGTTGGATGTGGTAAAGGTTGGTATTCACTCAGTGGTGTTTTGAAAGAGTGTGGGAGCATGGTCCATAGGAGCTATTTCTTCACTGGGTGAAGTGGTTCTGACAAGTGGCCACCACAGGTTGAACATTACTTGCTATCTCTCTTCTTTCTTTCTTCCTCCCTGTAGACAAACCTACCTATCTTCAAGCTGAAGGAGTCCTGTGTACGGCGGCGCTACAGTGACTTTGAGTGGCTGAAGAATGAGCTGGAACGAGATAGTAAGGTATGGCCCCATTCTCTGTGTGGTGCCCTTGGAGGAGAAGATCTACATAGGCTAAGAAGACATAGTCTTAGAGTCTACAAAATCTTAAAGGGAATGGAAAGAGTGAACACATTCTTATCTACCAAATCTCAATATATTGGATCTGAGGGATACCCTTTGAAACTTGAAAGTGGTAAATTCAGGACAATTTTTTTTTTAATTATTACTGTTACTACTAGCTACTTTTAGTAGCTAGTAAAGTTGTACAACTTAACTCCTATAGGTGCTAAGAATGGGAAGTATGGTGTTGGAAAAGTCCTAGCTAAATTCTTGGATGATAGGGGATGGGAAAGAAATGATTATTTGGAGTTTATTTCCTTTCTTTTGAGATGGTAAACCTCTCCTCCCACCGAAACAGAGTTGG
Source organism: Propithecus coquereli (assembly GCF_000956105.1). Lineage (NCBI taxonomy): Eukaryota > Metazoa > Chordata > Mammalia > Primates > Indriidae > Propithecus > Propithecus coquereli. Next base: position 1,506,335 of record NW_012133970.1, read on the forward strand.
ATTAATTATTTGATCTGAGTCATCCTGCCTGTTATTATGGTCTTAGTTCTTGCAAGTTGCTGGCTGTGGGACAGGATGGGCCTTATGCCTAATAAGAAATGAGGTATACAGAGCTTTACCATCTCGTTCCCCCTCTGTCTCTCTCCCATGTGGCTGATATTTTGTGTCTGCCTGCAGATTGTAGTACCACCACTGCCTGGGAAAGCCTTGAAGCGGCAGCTCCCTTTCCGAGGAGATGAAGGGATCTTTGAAGAGTCTTTCATTGAAGAAAGGAGGCAGGGCCTTGAACAGTTTATTAACAAGTAAGCCAAGTTCCTGGGGGCTCTGCTTGCTACTTTTGCTGTCATGGTCCTTCTTTATGTTTTGTCTACCTCATCTTTTGTAATGGGTACTATGATGTGGTCCCAACTGTGTGGTGGTAAAATTCCATTCCTTTGAGCAGAATTCTGATCCTGTATGTTAGGGCCTAAGAAAGCACTACATGTTGGTTGTATCTAGGGATTTCCCTACCTTGCCCCTCTATGCCCCCTTTCCCTCTACAATATTAGGGTTGAGGTGGTACCCTACTGCTGTCCTCCAGTGGCTTGAACCTTAGGGCCGATCTTGCCCTTCCTCCCCTGTCCACACTCCCATCCCTCTGCTAATTCTCTCTGACTCCAAATACTACTGATAACCATCTTGGTCTCTTTCTAGAATTGCTGGGCACCCACTGGCTCAGAATGAACGCTGCCTACACATGTTCCTGCAGGAGGAGGCAATTGACAGGAACTACGTCCCTGGGAAGGTGCGCCAGTAGGAGCCCCTCTCACCACTTGCCCTCTACTTTCCTGCTGAAATGACCTTGGTTTTTACACTAAGCCTCTCTCTCTCTTTGATCTGAAGTTGGCTGCCCATCCCCTGGCCTCATAGACTGTCTGGCATTGTGCTCCTTGGTACCTGACTACACCGTGTGGGCACTCTGCTAGGATCCTCTTCTCTGAGGAGAGGTGGGAAACCACAGTCAGATGCCCTTTGCTTGGGGTTGAGGGGTGGGTGGGGGGATTGGACTGGAAGGCAGTTTCTTGGGCATTTACCCATGCCAGAAGACTAACCGTGGGGGGAGGGGATCTTGTGCTGGTAAGGCACTTGGATACATACTGATGCTGCAAGTCCAGGGGATTTTTCTTACTCTTAGGTTTAACCAGGAACACTGAGCAGGGAAAAACCCTGCCTTTCCTGCCTGCATGAACTTTTTCCTTTTTGGAAAGGTGATAGAGAACTAGAAGCTCTCCTTTTTTTTTTTTTTTTCTCTAGGCCTGCTCCCAGTTTTCTCAACAGTTTCTTTTGTTCCTTTCTCTCTCCCTTGTTGCTTTTCATGGCAGTAATCCTCCTAGAGTCCAAGCATTCTGTTGTGTGGGTTTTCTGGGCCCATCATCATGGCTGCTTCAGAGTCAGAGGAAAGCCATAGGGCAGTAGGGGAGCTCCTATTGCCTAGCCCCTCTCCTTTTGTGGCTTCCCATTCTGGCTACCCACTCACGAGTAGGTGAGTTAATAGGGGTCAGCAGTTCTCCCTCCCCAAGCCCTTGCGACTTTATGGGTTAGCTTTGCAGGTTTGGTGGCTCGATGGGTGGGGGTAACTCACCACTACTACCAGGTAGCTCCGTGAAGGGTGGGAGTTGATTATGTTCTAGGTTCCTCCCAGTGGTAGGGAAGGGCATCACCACTCTCTTCCTTCCATTCTCCTTCCCCCCTATCCTATTTAGTGCTGCCACTGGGCAGAAGCACACAGACAAACCACACAGTCTCTGACTTCTCACTAAGCACTTTGAGCTGTCGAATGGGGCTCTGGGGCAAGAGCTGTTGCTGCTCTCCCCAGCTTGGTCACAGGGTTATTGAACTGCCTGCACTTGTTTCCCATGCAACTCCAGCATTTTCCCCAGAAGTTGAACTAGAGATAGCAGCTGGATGTGAATTTCCTAAATCTTAGGGTCTGAAACAGCTTCTTGAGGCTGGCAGCTGTCCTGAGCTTCTGTCTGGGAGGTGGTGGTTTGTTTGTTGGGGCCTGATTTCTGTCCCAAGTGGTGGGATGAGAGCAAGTTAACTCTGTGCCAGGTGAAAAGTGGGGGCTCTTTGCTTAGACTCCCTATCATGGAAGGATTGGAGTTTTCTATACAAGGCCTTGGGGAAAAGGATTGCTGATTCTGACATGACCCTGATCAGAGAGATTAGGGTTGGATTTTGACACGGATTTGGAGCCTATCTGGATGTTGACGTTCCCTGAGACAGCTCTCCAGCTGCTGAGCCTGTGCCAGGGGCTGAGCAGCCCCTCGAGAGAGGCTCTGCTCCCTTTCCCACCTCGCCAATGTTGCTGTTGTTGCTGCCTTTTTGATTTGTATTCTCTGTTATAGACTTTTTGAAAAAAAAGGTTCCTTCTTTCATTGTGCACAAGTGCTGAGAGTCTGAGGCCCCATTTCTGCTGTGTATATATCCTGACTCGGGGCTTTTTTTCAGCAAACTGTTGATTCTTCTGTCAGAAAATGTCATACTCGACTCTGTTCATATTAAACCACTGTGAAGCAAGCCTCTGTTTTCCTGCTTAAGTTGTATATTTAGTATTTTTTAGTGTCTAGAATATACTGTGCATAAATCATACAACATGGCCAATGTCCTGAGGTAATAAGTTTTGTATTAAAATTTTTTTTCTTGTTTTCTCAGGGGAAAATTTAAATTTTTTTAAAAAGCAAAATTCTAACTGCCTGTAGTGATATTTACCTATCCTTCTTGGAACTTACAACTGACTTTGTCACAGAGGTAACATATCTGCTTGCAGAAAGTAGCCATAGGCTCAGTACCTGTGGTTTGGGTCAGATTTAGCAGATTTGGTTTTTAAGCTTGTGGGTTTATACTAATTTGGGCAGAATATATTTATAGTATATATGGGTATGTGTGCCTGCATATGTAATATGTGTATATAAACACACATGCATGTGCTCATCATCTGACACACCCACACACACCATCAATAAACACTGTCTTTTTCATAGACTTTTTACCTCAATTGAGACTTGTCCTCCCAAAATTCGATGCAGGCAGAAAGGTGGGTAAACTCTGAGAACTTTTGATGGGTGGATATTTTCACTGGACCAATTTGTTCTGAAATGGTTTTCCCACACAGAGTATGTTTGGGGAAGGGTTGGAGTGAGGGGTGATAGGAGTGTTGTCATTTGGAAAGTCAAAGCTAGTTTTAATGTAGTTCAGCATGGAAAGAAGGCATAGAAAGTGATGTGTTCAGAACATTGGGAAACTAAGGTGACTTAGTATTTGGTTCTAAGTAGAAGAGTGAGGGCTGAATTGAGGAAGTTAAGTTTTTGGTAGTTGAGGAATGAGATGACTGATGACTAAAGACATCTGAGGGCTAGGGAAGAATAGATATTTCTGTGAGGACAGGGAAAGGAAGAGTAAAGAGAGAGATGCAAGGCAGCAGTGTTAGAGAAGGAACTGGAGAATAACTAGAAAAAGCAGCAATAATATAAAGTATTAACAAAATTTTGGACAGATGACATTCATTTAACAAGTGCTAATAGTATTCTGTGTGCCCAGCCCAATGCTAAAAGCTGGGCTGGCGGTGTGATAGGGTGGTTGTAGTGTAAGTAAAGTATGATCATACTACATTACTTTTCTTCATAGACCTTAGACTTCTGTTCAAGAGATTTCTATACAAGATAAAAAAATGCTAGAGATTTAGAGGTTCAGGCACATCTGGTTAGTTGTCTACTCTTTTTTCTTTTCCTTCTCTTTTTTTTTTTTTTTGTTAAATATCAGGCCGGGTAAATTCCCTCTCTTTGAAGTCAGTTGGCCATTTTAGCACAGTAACTGGGTTCCACAAGAACCCTAAATCTAAGCCTTCTTACCCATCAACACTGAGGAGAAGCATACTTTTATAAGGAATTCAAGTTTATACATGTATCTGAGTGTTTACTGCTAATTAATCCCCTTTATCTATAGCACAGAAAGGGCTTAACCTTACACTGGAACCTGGGGGAAAGAGACTAACAAAAAATTTTGAACATAACTAGACCCAAAAGAAGTCTAAATCTTCACATTCCAAAGATGCCTTATCTACACTTTGACCCATTCTTTGAGACAAGGAGTTGAGCTAGTAAAGGTAGGAGAGGTGGACAACATTCAGGCCTTCTGGAGTTTTTGTTTGATAGCTATCCTAGGTGAGCATACTTCTATGTTGAATATATGCTGTAATAATTTAAGTAAAATTACTTTCTGCTGTGGAAATGTAGATCAGCTGCTCACCAAAGTGGATTTTTTTCTTCATATTTTTTTTTTTTTGAGACAGAGTCTCATTCTGTTGCCCTGGCTAGAGTGAGTGCCGTGGCATCAGCCTAGCTCACAGCAACCTCAGACTCCTGGGCTCAAGCGATCCT
>NW_012133970.1:1512484-1527307 GCF_000956105.1 Propithecus coquereli
TGAAGAACAGTTAGAAATTAGGATAAAACAATAGTTCTTAAACAATAAAATACAATTAGGGTCACAGAAATTTTATTCATTACTTTTCAAGAAAATGTTATATTAGTATACCAATAATGTTTTCTGTCTAGATACAGTCAACTTTTCATCATCTGTGCTAATTTTGTTATACATTTTTGTTCTAAAATTTAAATACAGAGGTGTATAATATTCATAAGATTTAAAAATATTTTATAATATGTCATCAGATTGAAGACTCAGGAAGATCTGAAAAGAAGTAGAAAGAGTGCTAGGCCTGGAATAGAAACCTAGCTTAAGGAGCTGGCTATATAGCTGGCTATAGGACCTTAGTTGAATTGCCTCACCATTTGGGGCCTGTTTTCTGAACTATAAAATGAGAGGATTTGACTAAATGATCTCTGAGGTATCTTAAATCTCTAATTTTTATGATTTACCACCCTCGCTAAGGAGTTGAGTAAACCCTGAAAGTGATGCCACCAAAGAATTGAAAGCACAATTTTTCCTGAGTACAATGGAGTTTACTATAGTGTAGTTAATTTTCTCTTCCAGAAATGAATGACTCTTCACTTGTCCTGATTAGATTTTGTTTTCCCACATCCTGTTGTATCAACTCACGAGCGTCCCATTGAAACTTGATGCTGATTTGGTTTACAGTTGCCCTCATCTTATTGTTGGTCTTCTAGCTGAAATCTTTAAATGAAATACTCACCTCATACGTATGTGGAGTTATTCTTATTTAAAAAATATAAATTATAACTTTGTTGATTGTTCTGATTACAAAAGTGCCTATTTTGTTAAAATGTTTTATTGTGGTGATAAAAATCCAAAAGTCATTAATGTTAGTTGACAAAATTCGAACAAAACAAAAATGTGTAAAGTAAAAAGTGAAAGATTTTTCCTTAGTCCCTCTCCCTACTCTCATTCTCCAAGAATAACTTTTAATTTGGTGTGTGTCTTCTCAGACCGTTTTCTCTGTGTGTGTATTAATATACACATATATACATGTATGATACTCACACTGTATACAGTTTTTAAACAAAATGAGATATTATGTGTACTATTTTGCAACTTAATTTTTTCACTTTGCAATGTATTCTGAACTTCCTCTCACATTAATATGTGGAAATTTACCTCATTTAAAAAATGGCTGCATAACATAGTATGGTTGTATCGCAATTCAATAATTCACCTATTGATGGAAGTTTGTCTCCAATCATTCACTATTACAAATAGTGCTACATATAACTTTGCTCCTCTGTATAAGTATTTCTGTAGGATAGATTTTGAGATAAGGAATTGCTGGGTTAAAGGGTGTATGCCTTTTACATTTTGATAGGTACAGCTAAACTGCCTTCTGTAAGAGTGCAGTTTAGGCTTCCATTGACAGCAAATGAGAATTTCTTTTTCCCCACAAAAAGTTTCCTTGCCAAAAGTGGTAAAAATTTAAACAATTGATAATTATCCATACTATTTGGTGAAAATCATCTTTCATAATTTTAATTTGCATTTTCTGGTACATTTAGTTGTAATGATACCAGTGTTAGGTTTTTAAGTTTCTCCACACATTTAATTTTGCTCATTCTAGAGGCACTATCTATTGCTGCCAATTGAGGATACTTACCACTCCTCAGCATAAACAAACCATCACACTTAATTAAAGGTCCTGAATGTTCATAGGTTTTTTCCCACCTGACTTTGGGGGAAAATGAAGCGATTAGCCTGTGACAAAGCAATATTATCTAAGGCACTCTCATGACCAGTACTTTTCTCAGATTGGCACTACTTGAGGTCAAGCCCAGAGTAATACTAACAGCTCAACTACAGGCTCAACTGACCTCAGGGCCAACCCCCTTGAGTACTCGGGAAAATATTACTTTCCCTCTGGGGCCACCATCCCTCCAGCTTGGACCTCCTCTTTGGTTATTCTCCCAGATCCAAACCTTAGATTCCAGACAGAGACAGAACAAGGACGGGGGCCAAGATCGAGATGGTGACCGAAATAGGAGGCTGGATTTACCAGGCCTCAGCTCTTCTGGTTGGCTGTCCACGCGTCAGTCAGAAATGAGCAAATTTTAGTTGGTCATAAGCAATGAAAAGCACATACCCTCTCCTGATTGGCCTCTTATGGGGGGGGTGGGCCATAGGGAGACCCGCTGGTTGGCTGGAGTGGAAGACCAATGGGAACGCTGTGGCGCTGCTTTCAAAAGCAAGGGCTGCCCCGCGCAGCGCCTGCATTAGTCAGCTGGTTTCCTCCGAGCTCTTGGGGCGGATTTGGTGACTACGCACTCCCACAGCCTAGCTGCCCTCTACTCCCGGCCCTGTTTGCAGCATCTCAGTGTCTCCAGTTGTGCTGCAGTGACTCTGGCTGTAGTCTACTTGTCTGGCCCTCAGGAAGGTTCTTCCTTAGGCTGCCGATCTCCTTCCACAAACACCAGCCCGGAGCCCTTCCTCTAATATCGCCGCTGAGAATTGTAGGTCTGGGCCTGGGAATGGGGATCGGGGCATCAGGGCGAGGTTCGTCACAGCCGAGCATCGCTGCAGGATTCGGGACAGAAACGGGAAAGGCTGCGCTCTGCGGCTGTGAATACCTTCTTTGTATTAAGACCTCCTATGAAGGGAGCAGGAGGCGTCTGACCCACAAAGTTCCGCCATCCAGTTGGCCACCGCCATTTCATCCAGCCACCTCCTGTCCTCTGATTTCACCCCTCGTGGCTCCTTTCTGGACTCATCGGCTCTAGAACCACTGCAGCAAATATATTAGCCCTCGCAGCCTGGGCTCAGAGAGCCTCCTTTCTTCCTGACTGTCAGTGGGCTTGACCTTGTTGCTTTTATTTCTTTTTCCTAATTATTTTTAATTACACCAGTACATTCTTGTAAAAAGTCACCAAAACATTACACATAGATGGGGCTAATGTACTCTTTGCCTATTGCTCATAACTCTAGTCCTCTTTCCACCTTGCCCAAAATAACCACTTTCAACACTTTGGTGTGTATCCTGGTAGCCTTCCAGGTCTTTATTTATGGTAGAAAATACATTGTGTTGTGTTTTGATTTCTATAAAAACTATACCCCATTGTGCACATCCTACAAGTTTTTCATTTAGTGTTTTGGGAACATTTTTATTTCGGTACATCTAGATTTACATTTTTTAAGTGACATAATATGCCATAGTATGGCTATAAAATGGTTTATTTAACCATTTCCTTATTGATCAACTACTGGATTTTTTTTCAGTTTTTTGCTTTTACAAGCGGTATGGCTGTGAACATTCCTGAACATGACTCCTTGTCAGAGTTTCTCTAGTACAGTAGTTCTCAAACTTTTTGATCTCAGGACCCCTCGACACCACTCCTCCTCCCCCTCCCCCCCTCCTCCTCTCTCCCCCCCTCTTTAAAACAGAGACCAGGTCTCGCTCAGGCTGGAGTGCAGTGGCATCATCAGCTCAGTGTAACCTTGAATTCCTGGGCTTGAGGGATCCTCCGCCTCAGCCTCCCGAGTAGCTGGGATTACAGGCTTGTGCTACCACATCCAGCTCCTTTGACAGTCCTCAGAGAATTTGCTTATGTGGGTTTATGCCTGTCTTTATCAAACATTAGAAATTAAAACTGAGGAATATTAAAAGTATGTATTCACTAAAAACAACAGTAATAAGCCCATTACATGTTAATATAAATAATATTTTAAATGAAAAATAACTTTTCCAAACCAAAAAATAATAGAAGAGTAAAATTATATTATACTTTTTATAAGTCTCATTAATGTCTGGCTTAATAGGAGACATCTGGATTTCATATCTGCTTCTATATTTGATCTATATGATAGGATGTTTTGATTGAAGTATATCACACATATATTATTATGGTAAATATATACATAACATAAAATTTACCATTTTAACCATTTTAAGTGTACAGTTCAGTGGCATTAAGTACATTTGCATTGTTATGCAAGCACCACCACCACCATCCATCTCCAGAACTTTTTTCATCTTCCCAAACTGAAACTCAAAACAATAACTCTCCATTTTCCCCTCCTCCCAGCCTCTAGCAACCACCATTCTACTTTTGAATTTGACTGCTATAGATACCTTATATAAGTGGAATCATGTAGTATTTGTATTTTTGTGACTGGCTTGTTTCACTTAGCATAATATCTTCAAGGTTTATCCATGTTGTATTGTAGCATGTTTCAGAATTTCCTTTTTTAAGGCTGAATAATATGCCAGTGTGTGTGTGTGCGTGTGTATGTACCTACACACCACATTTGGTTTGTCCATTCATCTGTGGAAGACAACACTTGGGTTGTTTCTACCTTTCGTATATTGTGAACAATGCCACTGTGAACATGGGTGTACAAATACCTGTTTGAGTCCCTGCTTTCAGTTCTTTTGAGTATATGCCCAGAAGTGGAATTGCTGGATCATAAGGTAATTGTCATTTGCCTTTTGATGGACACTTACATCAGCGCTACTCAAACTGTGTTCCACAGATGCCGGTCGTGAAGTCACCCATCCACAAGGAGGTAAGTATGGAAATTGAGGATAGGCAATTTGACATGGCCAAAACATCTAAGTGCATGATCACTTTTCTAGCAATCCTTTTTTTCTCTACAAATGTATCAGTCTGTGACAGAGTAGAAATTTACCAAAAAAAAAAAAAAAGAAAAGAAAAACCCTGGTCCTTTATCGCAGGTAGTTTGAGAAGCACTGATTGAGATAGTTTCCAGTTTTTTTTCCCCATTAACTCTTTTATTGTGGAAAGTGTTTCTCTAAGGTAGGTACTAAAGACTAGAATTACTGGGTCGAAGGGTGTGTACATTTTACATTTTAATAGTGCAAAATTGTTCTCCAAAAAGGCAGACTACTTCTAGCAATGGTATATGGGAGTACCTATTTCCCTACACCCCTGCCAACATTTATCAATATTTTAAATTTTTGTTAATCTGTTTGATGTCTTTATTCATAGTTCTTTGATTATTAGAGAATTTAAGTATCCCTTCATGTTCATTGACTCTTTGCTGTTCCTTTTCATTAATTGCTTGTTTTATTTTTTGCCCATGTTTCTATTGGGTTATTTGATTTTTCATACTTATTTGTAGGAGTTCTTTGTATTTTTGATATTAATTATCCTTTTACTATATATATTGCAAATATTTTTCCTTAATCTACCTTCTTTTGTATTTATTTATGGTATCTTTATTTTTTTATTTTTACATTTTTACATATTTTTTTTTTTTTTGGTAGAGACAGGGTCTCACTATATTGCTCAGGCTGGTCTTGAACTCCTGGCCTCGAGCAATCCTCCCGCCTTGGTCTCCCAAAGTGCTAGGATTACAGGCGTGAGCCACCATACCCAGCCAGTTTTGCCTTTTCAAATTGGTCATATAAATGAAATCATGCAGTATGTAACCTTTTGAGACTGGTGTCTTTCAATGACCATAATGCCTTTAAAATGTATCCGTATCAGTCGTTTGTTCCTTTTTATTGCTGAGTACTATTCCATTGTATGGATGTACCACAGTTTGTTTTTCTATTCCCCAGTTGAAGGTCATTTGGATTGTTTACAGTTTTTGGTGATTACAAATACAGTCACTATAAATATAAGCTTCAGATTTTTGTGTGAATATAAGTTTTCATTTCACTTGGGAGAATGCCTAGGAGTGAGATTGCTGGGTTGTATTGTCAATGTAAATCTTTTATAAGAAATTTCCAACTGTTTTCCAAAGTGGATGTACCATTTTGCATTCCCACCAGCAATGTGTGGGAGTTCCAGTTATTTCCAGTTCCCCAGCACTTGGTAGTGTCAATTTTTCTTTTTTAACTTTAGATGTTCTAATAGGTATGTAATGGTTTCTCATTGTGGTTTTAATTTGCATTTTCCTAATGAGTAATGTGCTTATTTGCTATCTGTATGTTGTCTTTGGTATAGTATCTCTTCAAATCTTTTGCCCATTTAAAAAAATTGCGTTATTTGTTTTCTTGAGTTTTGAGAGTTCTTATATATTCTCAATACAAGTCCTTTTTATCAGATATGTGATTTGTAAATATTTCCTGTCAGTCTGTAGCTTGTCTTTTCATTATCTTACCATTATCCTTTGAAGCACAGAAATTCATAATTTCGATGAGGTTCAATTCATCAATTTTTTTCATTAATGGCTCATGCTTTTGGTTTCATATCCAAGAAATCTTTGTCCAACATGAGATTGTTTCCAAGTTGGATTTTTAGGTTTTATTCTTTAAACTGTCTAGAATTTATTTTTGTGAATGGTATGAGATATCACTGTAACTTAATTTTTTCCCAAATACATAGCTAATTATCCCAACACTATTTACTTTCTCTGATGATTTAAAATGCCACCTTTATTATATGCCAAATTCCCTATACACATGAGTCTGTTTCTGCACCATCTATTTTGTTTCACTGATTGTTATTTTCAAACATTTCTTGGCTAACTAGCTTATTTTTCCTCCCACAAGAATTTTTAGAATCAGCCAATTAATTCCACAAAAAAATCTTGTTGAGATTTTAATTGAGATTATATAGAATTTTCAGCTTAATTTGGGGAGAGTGGATATCCGTACATCATTGAGTTTTCCCAACCGGGAACATGGTATATCCCTCTATTTATTTAGGTCTTCATTAATGGTATGTCTCTCTTTTTATTTAGGCCTCCTTTAGGTTTTATATTATTTTGTAATCCTGTGTTTACTTCTCTCTCTTTCTCATCTGTAAACTTTTTAAGTTTAGAGACTTTTTTTGTCTCATCTCTATATTTACACTGCCTTGACATATAATAGGTTGCTCAGTAAATGTTTGATAAACAAATTATACTACATTAATTGTTCTAGAATCTGATTAAAAACTGTAGACTTTTCTTCACGAGTGCCTGGTTGGTGAGGGGGAAAACTGTAGACTTTTTGAATCCCAATTCTGAAATAATTAAAAACACCTATTGACTTTTGCCCCTAGAAAAATGCAGTTATACACAGAATTTTGCATAAAGTTTCAAACCTGGACACTCTCCCTGATGCCCATCCATAAACCTTAGGTTGAATACCCCTAATCAGAAGTTATAAATCTTATAATCGTGGTCATATAAATTACTATGGGAATTTAGTGAAGGACTTCATAATTCAACCACAGGCTGTCTTCATAGAAAAGATAGTTTTTGGCCTGAGATTTAAAGAATGAGTAGGAATTTCCTGGATTTTCAAGGGCTGGGGAAGAGCATTTTAGGCTGAAGGGTCCAGTTAACTTGAAAACCAGTTTATCCTGCAAGCCTTTTGATCATTTGCTGTTTTGTTCACTCTTTCTTGAACCCCTTTGGCTTCTTCCTGCCCTTCCACACCTTCTCTTACCTCCAATCACCCACCCACTATTGCCTCTCTTGCCAATTATTTGCACTGTGTATTCTGGAAAACTGATTCCATTGTAGATAAACTCTATTGTACCCTACATTTCCTCCCCAAATTCTCTCTTCACTTGCTTGCTTTAACTGAAACCTGGCTTTTCTCTAAGAGTATGCCTTCCTTAATGCTATGGCTCTTGAGCGAAAGCCTCACATAATTTTAACAAATCTCCTTATTAGTAAATACTTAGGTTGTTTCCAGTTTTTTTGCTATTATAAACAATGCCACAATGAACATATGAATACATGTATGTTTGAGTACATGTGAATATATTTGCAGGATTGATTTATGGAATTGGAACTGCAGAATTAAATGACATGAACATTAAAAAGTTTGATAAATACTGCCAAATTTTTATCCAGAAAGTTTATTCTAATGTACATTCTTACCAACCATATATTAGTGACCATTTTCTTTTATTTTTTTTTTTTTTTTGAGACAGAGTCTGGCTCTGTTGCCCTGGCTAGAGTGCTGTGGCGTCAGCCTAGCTCACAGCAACCTCAAACTCCTGGGCTCAAGCGATCCTCCTGCCTCAGCCTCCCAAGTAGCTGGTACTACAGGCATGCGCCACCATGCCCGGCTAATTTTTTCTATATATATATTTTTAGTTGTCCAGATAATTTCTTTCTATTTTTAGTAGAGACGGGGTCTCGCTCTTGCTCAGGCTGGTCTCGAACTCCTGACCTTGAGCGATCACCCGCCTCGGCCTCCCAGAGTGCTAGGATTACCGGCGTCAGCCAGCGCGCCTGGCCAGTGCCCATTTTCTTATACTTCACCAGTACTGGAGAGTTAATAGTCATTGTAATTTTTATTTGTTTCACAAGAGAAGTCATCATCATTCTTATTCTTCTTTAATCTAGACCTTTGCTTTCAACACTCAGATGAAAAATCTCAGCCAGGGATGGTGGCTCATGCCCATAATCCCAGCACTTTGAGAGGCTGAGGGAGGAGGATCGCTTGAGGCCAGGAGTTTGAGAGCAGCTTGGGAAACTTAGTGAGACCCTGTCTCTACAAAAAAAATTTTAAAAATTAGCTGGGCAGGGCGACGGGTGCCTATAGTCCCAGCTACTCAGGAGGCTGAGGTGGGACGATCCCATGAGGCCAGGAATTCAAGGCCAGCCTGAGCAACATAGCGAGAACCCATCTCAAAAAAATATTTTTAATTTTCGAAAAATGTAAAAATGTGTCTTATCATTATAAAAGTCGCATATATTATAAACAATTTTAATGACATAAATCTACACATAGCACCACTCATTCATTTTAGCAGCTGCGTAGTGTTCCATTGCATACATGGACCATCATTTTATTTAGCCAAACTCACTGATAGGCTTTTGGGTTGTTCTAATGTTTGACTATTACAAATACTGCTACATTTTTTTTTGCACAAGTTATATGCAAAACTACATTCTTTGCACACATATATTTCTGTGGGATAAATTTTTAGAAATGGATTGCTATGCGAGATGGTAAGCATATTTAAAACTTTAATAGTACAGTCAGTCATATAGCCCTCTAGATTCTACCAATTTATACTCCCACTAATGGGGTATAAAAGTGTGTTTTCCCCATATACTTGCCAATATTAAGTATTATCAATAATTTTTCATCTATCAACATGACAGATGAGAAATATCTTGTTTTAACCTGTTTTCCTTTATTTCATGCTGTTTTTAAATCTTTTTTTGCACTTGACAGTATGTTTTGGACATTTTTCTATACCAATAAATGTAGATTATGTTATCATTTTAAATGGCTATGTAAGCCAGGCACAGTGGCCTGTGTCTGCAGTCCCAGCTACTTGATGGGCTGAGGTGGGAGGATCTGTTGAGCCCAGGAGTTTGAGGCCGCAGTGTGCTATGATTGCACCTGTGAGTAGCCGCTGCACTCTAGCCTGGGGATCATAGTGAGACTCCGTTTCTTTAAAAAAATAAACAAACAAACAAAAAACCCCAAAAAACCCAAAAAGACTATGTAGCATTTCATTGTGAATGTGTAAAATAATTTTATCTTGATAGATATTAAGTTTATTTTCAATTTTTTTTCTCATGATAAACATTCTTACAACCATGTATCTTTGTGTCCTTGTTCAGTTCTCTCCTTAAAATAAAATGCATTACTCGTTAATGCATTTATTAACCAACATTTAATTACTTCAAAATCTATAGCTTGTAAGGGACTGCATTTTGTGTGGTGCTTCTTTTGATCAGCATAATGTTTTTGAGAGGTATCCAATGTTATTGTGTATATCAAGTTTGCTCCTTTGCATTACTGAGTAGTAACCCATTGTATGGATATGGCACGGTTTATCCATTTTATTATTGATAGACATTTGGATTATTATGAATAAAGCTGCAAAGAACATTCTAGTACAAGTCTTGTTGTAAACATGTGCTTGCTTGCTTGCTTGTGTTTTTTGTTTTTTAAATACCTAGAAGCAGAATTGCTAGACTATGGGGTAGATGTATATTTAAATTTATAAGAAACTTTCAAGCTGGGTACGGTGGCTCAGGCCTGTAATCCTAGCACTTTGGGAGCCAAGGCAAGAGGACTGCTTGAGGCCAGGGATTCAAGAACAGCCTGGGCAACATAGCAAGACCCTCATCCCTACAAAAAAATTAAAAATTAGCTAAGCGTATTGGTACATGTCTGTAGCCCTAGCTGCTTGGGAGGCTGAGCCAGAAGGATTGCTTGGGCCCAGGAGCTGGAGATTGCAGTGAGATTCGATCACACCACTGCATTCCAGCCTGTGTTTACCTATTCATTTTCTTAATGGTGGTTTTTGATGAGTTGGTTTTTAAATTCAGTGAAGTCTAATTTATCATTGTTTTCTTTCATGACTATAGCTTTCTGTATTCTAAGAAACCTTTGTCTATCTTCAAGCTGAAAATATTTTCTTCTGGGTTTTCTTCCAGAAACTTTATAGTTTTAGCATTTGTATTGTATGTTTAGTTCCATGATCCATCATCAGTTAATTCTGGGGTATGATGTAGGGTCAGGGTCAAGGTTTATTACGTGATTATCTGGTTATTGCAGTACCATTTGTTGAAAAGACTTTCCTTTCCCCGATCCAATATTGCTTTGTCAAAAATCAAATGACTTTATGTGTGTACGTTTATTTCTGGGCTCTCCATTCTGTTCCATTGATCTATTTGCTTATCAAATACTGTAGCTTTATAGTAAGTCTTTTTTTTTTTGAGACAAAGTCTCACTGTGTTGCCCGGGCTAGAGTGCCGTGGCGTCAGCCTAGCTCACAGCAACCTCAAACTCCTGGGCTCAAGCGATCCTCCTGCCTCAGCCTCCCGAGTAGCTGGGACTACAGGCATGCGCCACCATGCCCGGCTAATTTTTTCTATATATTTTTAGTTGTCCAATTAATTTCTTTCTAATTTTAGTAGAGATGGGAGTCTCGCTCTTGCTCAGGCTGATCTCGAACTCCTGACCTTGAGCGATCTTCCCGCCTTGGCCTCCCACAGTGCTAGGATTACAGGCGTGAGCCACCGCGCCCGGCCTATAGTAAGTTTTAGTGTCAGGAATATAGCTCCTCCAACTTTGTTGTTCTTTTTCAAGATTGCTTTGGACATTTTAGGTCCTTTGCATTTCCATATACATTTTAGAACCAGTTTGTCTGTTAAAAAACCTGGTGGGATTATGATTGCAATTATATTGAATCTATAGATGAATTTTGAGAGGATTGATAACAATAGAAAGAAAGAAAAACAAATTACTACTTTTACCTTTGTAATAAATACACAAAGGGGGGATACTTTGAAACTATATAAATGTCCTGTTCCTCATCAAACTCTTACCTAATAGTTTTTAACATTGATTAATGATTCTCGCCTGAATTAGTTATTACCATGATTTTTGAAAAATGGTGATTTTTCTAAATACATCTACATTTATTAGTTGGCATTCTATTATAAAGAAGAGCTTTCCCTTTACTCCATGAATTGATTGATTGATTATTAGTATGGACTCATGGATTCTTATTTATTACATAGGTTATAATGTTTTTCTGTTATTCATTTTGATGCTCAAGTTGGCCCAGATTCGGCCAGTGGGAGCCCCTTCAAGCTTGTCTCTGTGTTCATTGACATGTCTCCATCATTTTTTAGCACTTCTTTACTTTCTGGGACAATAAGAATGTTTCGGACTTATCTCGTATTTTCCCTGCCCTAGCCCTAGAATCAGCTATTTCTCCAAGGAACCCTGGCTTCTTTAAGTGAGGAATGATATTTAGAAACCAAGATCTGTGTGCTGGATATACCCATTGCTACTAGAATGTCATTGCTTTCGGGCTCTTTTAGCAAAGAGACCTAGAAATTATCCCAGGAATTTGAATCTCTCTCAGTACTTTCACCAGGGGATTATAGGTCTGTGCCTGAAATTTCATTGTTTGAGGAAATCGCTCCTGAGACAGTCTCTTCTGTTGTTGGGTATCTCTGATACTTGACAACACTTTATATTTGACAACAATGGTCACTGGTTTTCTCTGCTAAGTCTTGTCTCCAGTGTGCTAAACATCTGCAGTTTGCAGTTCCTTTATTGCCATTACTCTCGTGGCAGAGTTTTAAGATATACTCATCATTCTGATTATTCTGTTCTGTTCATACTTCATCAATATCTCTTTAAAGATTGGCATCTAGAATGAAATGTACTATTTCAGGTACATGTTCTGATCAGTACAGAGGAGTGGATCAATGACTTTCTTTGTTCTCCTACTGCTCATGCAGGCCAAGATTTTTGGCTTTTTTCTTTTTTTGACAGCCACATCAATCACTCTATTGACTTATGTTGAACCTATAGTTGAAATCCCTAAGACTTTAACTCTACTGTGTTCATCCATTTGGTACTTGAACACCTGTGTTTTAGGACCTTGTACAAGGCTTTAATTTGATCTCTTTCTTTTCAGCTTGTTAATTTTAGCCTATCATTCCTGCTTGTCAAACTTATTTTGAATCCCAAATGTCATCCAGATGTACTAGCTTCTTTTCCAGCTTATCATCTGCAAATTTGACTAGTATGCCATTAGTGTCTTCATACAAATAACTATTTTAAAATATCAAAAAGGGCAGAGTAGAGCTCAAATCTTTTCAGCTTGATGAAATACTTTCTCCCATGTTGAAATCAATCTATCAAATAAGGGTTTGCTGCTGTTCATCTACCTTCAACTACTGTTATATATAGGATCCAAGCCAGCAGACCTGTCACAATACTGCCTGGAACCAATTTCTAGTCTTTTCCTGGGGCCAGTGCTTTAGGGTTATAGGGAGGCTTGTTTCTTGTAAAATGGGGGCCTTTCACATAGTCCAAACTTACTATTCTTGAGTGGAGATTGTCCTGGTCTGGCTCAGTCTGTGACCTCCTTGGCGCCGGAGGCAAAGAAAAATGTTTCAGGCAGCCAAAGCTATTCTACTTAATCGTACACTCTTCATTGAATCTAAGGAACTTCAGAAGTCATCTAGTTCAAGCTTCTAAAAGCTGACTGACAAAAACCTATTAATATGCCCTTTTATTTTAGTGCTATATCAGTCAACAAGTACTTATACATCTTAAGTGTGTAAGTTAAAGGAGGAAAGGTGCCTTATAGAAAAGTACTCTCAGAATTTGCAAATAAGGATAGATAGGATTGGTCGGGTGCGGTGGCTCACACCTGTAATCCTAGCACTCTGGGAGGCTGAGGCAGGAGGATCGCTTGAGCTCAGGAGTTGGAGACCAGCCTGACCAAGAGTGAGACCCCATCTCTACTAAAAATAGAAAAGATTAGCCAGGCGTGGTGGCACACGTCTGTAGTCCCAGCTACTTGGGAGTCTGAGGCAGAAGGATCGCTTGAGCCCAGGAGTTTGAGGTTGCTGTGAGCTAGGCTGACGCCACGGCACTCTAGCCCCAGTGACAGAGCGAGACTCTGTCTCAGAAAAAAAAAAAAAAGAAAGAAAGAAAGAAAAAGAAAGGCTTCACAGAGAAGGAGACCTGTGTTAGAGTCTAAAACTGATGAGTCAGAAAACTCTACTGAGGCCCAAAAGGTGTGGGAAGAAGTGTGATAGCAAAGACAGAGAAACCAACGGTACAAAGTCATGAAGGTATGAAATAGGAGGTTTAGTGGCTGGAATTTAGGGAGTGGTAAGAGATGAGGTCAGGGACCATTATGGAGGGCTTTATAGGCCCTGCCGTAGATTTGGACTTTATCTCTGTGGACCTTGGGAAACCACTGAAAGTTTTTTATGATTGCAAGTCACATGATCAGATTTATGATCTTGAAAAAATTATTAAACATTTTCAAATGTACTCATAAGTAAAGAGAATAGTATAATGATCCCTCATATACCCAAGAATCACATTCAATAATTATCAGGATTTTGCCAGTCTTGTTTCAACCATCTCTTTTTTCTTTGTTTTCTTTTTCCTTTTATTTTTTAAAATTTGCCAAAATATTTTAAAGCAAATTCCATACGTCATGTTATTTTACCCCTACATATTCAGTAGGCATGTTTAAAAAGTACAGACATTTTCTTATATAACCACCCCGTCATTGTGCTATCTTAAAAATTAATAATTTGCTAATAGCCTCTAATACTCAGTCTATTGTTAAATTTCTCAGATTGTCTCAGAAGATTGTCTAATAGTTGATTTATTCATATCAGGATTGAAACAAGATCCATACATTACATTTGGTTATTATCTCTTAAGTCTCTCTTAATTGAGAGCAATCTGTGCCTTGCTTTTTCTTTTTCAAGCCATTGACTTGTTGCAGAAAGTGGGTCAGTTGTCCCATAGAATATCCCACATTTTGGACTTGTTTGTTTTCTTTATCATGCTGTCATTTACTTTATTCCTCTATACTTCATATTTTTCTATAATAGAAGTTAGCTTTAGGGGCTTGATAATATTCAGGTTCAACTTTTTTGTGTTTGTGTTTGGTAAGAGTATTTCACAGGGGTGGCTATGTAATTCACTTTGAATCACATCTGGAGGCACATTTCCATTCCACTTTTAATGAACAAGTGACAGTCTGATCATTCATTATGATGTTTCCCATCAACCTTTCATCGAATAGTGTAATCCATTGATGACCACTGGTGGAATTAATTATTTTACTAGAGGTTTCAAAATGGTGATTTCCTAATTTTTTTTCTACATTAATTAGTTGGAATTCTTCTGAAAGTAAACTTTTCCTCATCAACTGGGACTATTGGGTTACCTCTCTACAGGGAAGGCAGAAGAAACGATTAATTCCTTCCTTCATTACCAATTTTCAGAATAAAGAGTTGGTACCCTACTTATTTTCAATGATATCCAATGAGTTGTATGTGTTCTTTCTCTATCATTATGACCCCCCTTTTAAAAATGTATATCACATGTACCCCATAAATATGTACAACTATTATATATCC
>NW_012133970.1:1540307-1543091 GCF_000956105.1 Propithecus coquereli
TGCCTGTAGTCCCAGCTACCCGGGAGGCTGAGGCAGGAGGATCCCTTGAGCCCAGGAGTTTGAGGTTGCTGTGAGCTAGGCTGACACCACGGCACTCTAGACTGGGCAACAGAGCCAGACTCTGTCTCAAAAAAAAAAATATTTTGGGGATCCAGTGAAGAAGATATAAGAATATGCCAACCTGATCTTGACTCGTGGGTAGGGTTTAACAAGGTAAACAGCCGCAGCCAGGCGTGGTGGCACTCGGGATGGATGGCATAAGCAAAGGTTAGAAGGTTTTAGGAAATGATGGATGGTTCATTTTTTTTTGGCTAAAGCATAGAGTGCAATTAGGTCTATAAGAAGAAGATAATATTGGAATCTATGCAATTAGTTTGAATCCAGAATATAACTATAGTCATTATTGTTTAAAATATTATTCACTAGATGGTATATTAAGAAAACCTTTTGAGGATGGAAGAAAAAAAAGAAGAAAGAAAACCTTTTGAAATTGTTTCGTTTCGATCTTAGGGAAATTTTGGAACTGATATTGGTAGCTGGGAAGTAACTTGACAGGTTTAGAGTACTGTGGCTGACAAATGTGAAATGGGTATATGTTTGATAAGCTATTAATGTCACTATTGGAATTGAAATTGACTATAGGTCGTAATTTGGGTAACAATGAAATTTAGTATAAAAGAGATTATTCTTGGGTTGTATCTAGTGTGCTGTGATAAATTTTGATCCATCTGTAATTAGAAAATTAGAGCTCAAAAAATGTGTTGACTTTTTGGAATAATCTTTTTACTGTTCTTTTCCAGGACCATTTGCAACCCACAATATACAGAGGACTGCGTAGGATCTGCTTTAGTATGAGGGTCTGATCTTAGTTACTCTAACTATATTTAATATAATAGTGTCTTTTTATAAATAATATATGTAGGTAGAAGCATAGGAGAAGAGAAAATGTAAAGCTAAAATGAGACTGAATTGGAGATGTACAGCTCCAGTTTTGAAAACTGTTAAGATTAACTGCCATGATGGTAATCTGGCACATATTCAGTTCTGGCTGCCATTTGTTACAGGATAAAAGAACGTTGGAATAATTGGATACTGAGGTGAATAATGGCTGCCAATGGGGTGGAGGAGGGGGAGTTGATTACCTAGAAAGGAGCCTTATAACCGTTTTTATATTAGTACTGTATATTTGATATTGGTTGACAACAGCAGAAAAAATTATTTATCACCATACTGGGACTTATTAAATTGATTTCTACTCTGAAATAATATGGAGTTTAATGGCTATTCTTATAGATGTAATATTTCTTTTTTTTTTTTGTCATTCTAACAACCATCAGAAAAAAAGAACACAAAAAAGCTGTTGCTTGTACAGCCCTCTGTCACTAGTGACCTGGGATATTGAGTTCTTAGGCTTTCAGAATTCCAGTTTATGAGGCAATCTGTGCCATTCTGGTTTAGCCAGGTGAGTAGTCCCTATGGACTAGTCACATAGGACCTGGCTCTGTAGAAAAGAACAAGGAAGAAAAAAAGCAAATATGGGAAATATGGAAAAATATAGATATGAATCTTAGACCCTAGAGGAGAAGTTAAGACCTGGGTCACAAGCAGCAAGACAAAGGGTGAGGGCCCTGTGGGCTATGCACACATTCAGTCGAGTGGTATTCATGAAATATAAAAACTGGAAGAACTGGGAGAACCGAGTCTGCTTTGGTACCTGGCTTGAGTTTAAGAATGCAGAAACTTAGATTGAATTGTAATAAAAATATCTATGAAGGCAAGGTTAAATAGAAAGGAAATGTGCTTTGAAATTAAAATGGATAGAAGTTCAATTATAATGATATGTCATTTTCTAATGAAATATTAGCTATGTAGAGATGATAAACATATTTAAAATATTTCTTTAATATTTAATGGTTAGAAGAATGAATCCTGGCTCTCCTATTTACTAGCTGTGTGATCACGGGAAAATTATTTACCTTTTCCAAACCTCAGTTTCTTCTTCTATCAAATGGATTAATGATACTTACATGGTTATTTTAAGAATTAAATGAAAAAATATATATAAAGTACATAGCAGGGTGCCTGGCACATACTCAGAGCTCAATAAATAATCACTATTATCAGTGGAAAGGAAAGTTAATGAGATGGAAGTTTAATCATGTGATGGATTATTCTTCACGGGTAGGTATACAATTAATTATTTCTTACCACAGCAGCTTATAGAAGTTTCAGGGTCAGAACCTCCTGGAGATCAGGCTACACTGAGTGAAAATTAGGCCCATTTGAAGAAAGGTAATTTCCTTTGTTTCCTCAGTTTGTAAGAAATTAGGTCCTCTATACTTTCTGTGATGGTTAATTTTAGGTGTCAACTTGACTGGATTAAGGAATACCTAGAAACCTGGGAAAGCATTATTTTAGGGTGTGTCTGTGAGGGTGTTTCCAGAAGAGACTCTCATGT
Organism: Propithecus coquereli; assembly: GCF_000956105.1. Lineage (NCBI taxonomy): Eukaryota > Metazoa > Chordata > Mammalia > Primates > Indriidae > Propithecus > Propithecus coquereli. The sequence continues at coordinate 1,542,766 of NW_012133970.1, forward strand.
GAGTCTGAGTGGACTGGGTAGGGAAGATCTGCCCTCATTGTGGGTAGGCACCATCTAATCTGCTAGGGACCTGTAGAGAACAAAAAGTGGGGAAAAGGTGAATATGTTGATCTATCTGTTGGAGCTGGGATACACTTATCTTCTGCCTTGGACAACAGAATGCGGGGAACGTGGCCAGTGTTCCCTGCAAAAAACCAGGTCCCTTTGGTAGAGTTGCAAGGGATAAGAAAATAATAGAGAGAAATGGAAAATGGAAGAAATAAAAGAATATACTGAGACAAAGATATAGTTTTATAAGTTTATAAAGATTATAGGCAAAGCGGGAG
>NW_012133970.1:1543141-1544876 GCF_000956105.1 Propithecus coquereli
CTCTTGCTCAGGCTGGTCTCAAACTCCTGAGCTCAAACAATCCGCCCGCCTCGGCCTCCCAGAGAGCTAGGATTACAGGCGTGAGCCACCGCGCTAGGCCAGCATTAATTTTTTTAATTGAGATATTCACATACCATAAAATTTACCATTTTAAAGTGTATAACTCAGTGGTTTTTAGTATAAACACAAGGTGGCCCAACTATCATCACTATCTAATTCCAGAACATTTTTATCAAACCGAAAAGAAATCCCACACCCATTAACACTTGCTTCCCATTTCCTCCCTAGCCCTAGCCCCTGGTAGCCACTGATCTACTTTCTGTGTCTATGGATTTACCAACTCTGGACATTTCATATAAATGAAATCTTATAAGATGTCATCTTTTCGGTCTGGCTTCTTTCACTTAGCATAGTATTTAAAAGGTTCATCCATGTTATAGCATGTATCAGCACTTCCTTTTTATGGCTGAATAATATTCCACCGTATGACTATACTATATTTTGTTTATCTGTTCATCAGTTGACGAACATTCTAGGTTGTTTCCACTTTTTGAGTTATATAGTAACTTTATGTTTAGCCTTTTAGGAACTGCCACACTGTTCTCCACAGCACTTGTACCATTTTACATTCTCACCAGCAGGGTATGAGGGTTTTACTTTTCTCCACACTCTTGCCAACAACTCTTGTTTATTGTCCATCTTTTTTTTTTTTCCTTTCAGATCTAGACCTGCAGATTGTCCATCTTTTTGATGATAGACATCCTACTGGGTGTAGCCACTTTTGAAAACAGTCTGGCAGTTCCTCAAAAGCTTAAACTCAGAGTTCTGATCCCCACTTCCTAGAGGTTATTGTAGTTTTGTTTCTTTTTTATTTATTTAGTGACTTGCCTGAACTAATTTCGTAGATTTTACATAATTATGCACTCCTCTTCAGTGTGTGGCCCCACTGATGTTTCTGCTCAGTTTTTTTTTTAATATTTTTATTTTTAAACCTGGCTTCCTACATGTCATATCTAAGTCAGGATGACTTAGTGGCCAGCCAAAGATTTGTTGGAGGTTGTCCTTAAACACCCTGGGCCAATGTGTCTTCTACCCTCTGCTGATGATATTGTGTGTGGTTTGGGAAACACATTCAAAGTTCAGGGAGTTTACAAGTCTTCCCTGACTTTTACTTTCTGATAGGCCTTCTCATTGTCTCTTCTGTGCCCGTGCAAGGCCTCACATTAGCCAGAGAAACGTAAATAACTAAGGCCTTCTCCAGTACCCTGAGCTTGAGTGTAGTCTTACACATGCACATAACCTTCTAGACCAACAGGGGTTTCAGGGAGCTTATCAAGCCCCACTATGGCTGTTTGTTTTCTGGATTTCTCTGCTAAACTCTGGGCAGGTCTGTTCTGTTGCTTGCCCCAACCAATATTGTGACCTCAGGTAACTGATGTTGGCTTTCCCTGACTATATGCCACTGAGTTTGCTATTGTTTTCAACACCCCTGGGCATAGGACGTTTTTGGTGCTCATTCCTAACCAAGTAATTCCCCTCCTGCAGCTAAATTACTGTTTTTTATGGCTTGTCTTGCCTGCCCTTTAAAATCAGCTCCAATGGACCTGGGAGGGGAGATGGGAACAGCCTTAGGCTAAAGCACCATGGACTCCCACTGCTCTTAACCCAAGGTTCAATAGGTTTTCTTAAACACTTCTCTTTTTTAACACTTTTGCCTCTATGCTTTTATTATTAT
>NW_012133970.1:1546461-1547924 GCF_000956105.1 Propithecus coquereli
TTCTATATATTTTTAGTTGTCCGGCTAATTTCTATTTTTAGTAGAGACGGGGTCTTGCTCTTGCTCAGGCTGGTCTCAAACTCCTGACCTCAAGAGTGATCCTCCCGCCTCAGCCTCCCAGAGTGCTAGGATTACAGGGGTGAGCCACCGCGCCTGGCCATTTTATACAGTTTTATCATTGTTTTAAGGAAGTGAGGATTTTCTGAGCTCCTCACTCTGCCATTCCAGAAGTCCTGACCAATTTATGTTTTAAAGGATCATGCTTAAGTGTTCTTACCACAAAAATTAAGTATGTGAGGTAATACATATGTTAATTATTAGCTCGATTTTGCCATTCCACAATGTATAAATATTTCAAGATATCATGTTGTACACCACTAATATATGCAATTTTTATTTGTCAATTTAAAAAAGAACATTCTGATAGCAGTGGAAGATGGTCTGAGTGGAGGAGAAACTGGTAGCCAGAAGTATAGAATTTTACTCAGCAGCACTTTGTAATCTGTAAGCAGAAATGGAGAATAGAAATAGTTGGGTTGATTTGTGGGTAAAGATTGACATAGTAGGTATGGTGGAAAATCAAGGTTGTAGGAGAATTGAGTGTGTTGGTTACTGTCATTGAAGTCCCACTGTCCATGGAATCTTAGGTGGAGAAGGAAGTTTCAAAAGGACATGATGGCCTTGGAGAATAGGTAAGAGGGTTGATGAATTAAAGGCCTTGAGGAAGTTGAAGGGTAAATTCAGGGAGTATGAGGTGTAGGAGAGGTAGAAAAATAAGTAGTTCTGAGAGTAGACTCTGGTTTTGGAGGTGGAGCCATTTCAGGTGTCACTAAAGAAATGGACGATTGAAATGGAATCAAGTTGAAGAAATTAGAATAGGATATGTCAAGGATATGTGAGGTTTGGATGTTAGGTCATCAAGGGGGACAATGAAGGCTTTCAGGATGAAAAGAGGAAAGGAAAACAGTACCAAAGTCCTCAGTGAATGTAGGGGAGAGACTTGGAGGTTGACATTTAACATTGAGAGGATGATAAAATTGAGTAGTATGAACTTTGAAGAGAGGCTATTGAGGTAAGGTGGTAAAATAGGCCGGGCGCGGTGGCTCACGCCTGTACTCCTAGCACTCTGGGAGGCCAAGGCGGGAGGATCGCTTGAGCTCAGGAGTTGGAGACCAGCCTAAGCAGAGCGAGACCCCATCTCTACTAAAAATAGAAAGAAATTAGCTGGGTGTGGTGGTGCACGCCTGTAGTCCCAGCTACTTGGGAGGCGGAGGCTGAGGCAAAAGGATCACTTGATGAGGTTGCTGTGAGCTAGGCTGATGCCAGGGCACTCTAGCCCGGGCAACGGAGAGAAAAGAAAAAAAGAAAGAAAAGAAAGAAAGGAAGGAAGGAAGGAATGAAGGAAAGAAAGAAAGAAAAGAAAGAAGATGGTAAAATAATATTTTGGAGCCGGGCATGGTGGC
>NW_012133970.1:1551229-1555287 GCF_000956105.1 Propithecus coquereli
TCTTTAACTAATTCTATTTACGTGAGCAAATGGTTACAAAGTCTTTCAAAGGTGAATCTCTAAATTCTAAGGTAAGTTTATCATTTAAACAGAGGGGTTAAACAGAGATATGCAAGCTCCATGTTTATTAGGTTATTGTGAATGGAGACAGGTAGTCTAGAGTGGTTTAAACAAAAGCTTTGCTTTCGGCCATTTGGGAAGCTGTCCTTTCCAGGAAACTGTTTGTTCCGGAGGGCACTCCATTGTCAGCTCTCAGCCTATAGTTTTTAACAGATTTGCTTGTGCTTTACAAAGCAAATCCAATTCTTTAGGTCTGAGAAACACAGCGCCTCGTGGGATACAGCCGCTACTGCCTTTCAGAGACGCCCTTCCAGTGTAACAGCATATAAAATGCAAACCAGCACATTCACCTATTCCTTCAGGGCAAAGCTCTGTAAAACTCCTAAGACAGATCCTGTCCCCAAACACGTTTAACACTAATTCATGGAACAACAACAGAACTCCAGGCTCCCCACTCTTTGGACTCTAGGTCTTATACCAGTGGCTCCCCCAACCCCTGTCAGGTTCTCAGGCCTTTGGCCTTGGACTGAGAGTTACACCATCAGCTTCCCCACTTCTGAAGCCTTCAGACTTGGACTGAGCCATGCTGCCGGCATCCCAGGATCTGTTGTGGGACTTCTCAGCATCGATAATCATGTGAACCAATTCCCCTAACAAATAAATTCCCTCTCATGTCTCTGTCTTTATATATCCTATTGATTCTGTCTCTCTGGACAACCCTAATATACTTTCCTTCCAGAATAGTACTTTTAACATTAGCATTTTTAGTTAGCATTTACCATTAGTATTTTTAATGCTTTTGTTTGTTTGACTTATATCTTGAATTTTGGGGGAACCTAGCAAAACAATGGACAGGTCATGCAGACAGGCCATGCTAGTTGAAAACAGAGAAGACGGTAAGAGTATAAAAGACAGAACTTCCTCTCTAATCAGTGCAGATCACCTTTTGGATCTAATTCATTGGGTCACTTGTCTGGGTAGAACGAAACAGGCTGCCTGGAGTTGCAGTGTCACAGGGAAGCTAAAAAAGAGGTCCTAAAGAGGCTGCCTGGCCAGCCTATTGAAGCTAAAGAAGAGGAGGCAGACCTTTTAGTCTAGATAGCAAGGGAGGGGATAGATTGGTTTTCATGGACCTAGTTTTGTTAGGCCTAAAAAGGAGCCATGGAGGATAAAGTTTAAAGATATAGGATTATTTTTGTTGTTATTTCGCATTCTGTTTGAAGAGTCTCTGATTTTTAAAAAAATTTTTCTTTTAAATAGACTTTGCTTTTTAGAGCAGTATTAGGTTCACAGCAAAATGGAGCAGAAAGTACAGAGTTCCCATATACTTCCTGTCCCCATACATGCACTATCAACATCCCACACCAGAGCGGTACATTGTCACAGTCAATGAACCATCATTATCACTCAAGGGCTGTAGTTTACATTAGGGTTTACTCTTGGTGTTATACATGCTATGGGTTTGGACAAATGCTTAATGGCACGTATCCACCATTACAGTATCATAAAGAATAGTTTCACTGCCCTAAAAGTCCTCTGTGCTCCACCTATTCATCCTTTTCCCCCCAACTCCTGGCAGCCAGTGGTCTTTTTACTGTCTCCATAGTTTTGTTTTTTTTTTTAACTATCCTCTCCAAAGAGGTTTTTTGTTTTGTTTTGTTTTTGTTGTTTTATTGTGGTAAGGTATACATAACAAACAAGTCCAGATAAAAGTTTCTAACAGTGTTTCACTTCCCAAAGGAAAACAAGCAGTGAGGGTGAAAGTTACTTTACATTTCATATACTATGAACATTTCTATGGAAATAAAGCCTCTTCCTTTCAGCCTCTTTCTTCTGAATTAAGATGTCCAAAGAAAACTCTTTTGAATTAAACATAGAATTAACATATGATTCAGCAATTCCACTTCTAGTTACATTCCCCAAAGAATTGAAAACAGGAACTCAAACTGATTCTTAGATACCAATAGCAGCATTATTCACAGTATCCAAAAGGTGGAAACCACCCATGTCCATCTAAGAATGAATGGACAAACCAAATTCCATACAACGGATTATTATTCAACTATTAAAGGAATGGAATCCTGATATATAACATGGACTAACTTTAAAAATATTATTCCTAAATAAAGTAAGCCAGATCAGAAATGACAAATATTGTATGATTCTATTTGTATAAGGAAGCCAGATAACAGAAAGCATAATGAACGTTGCCAGGGAATGGGGGGGGAGAGGGAAATGGGGAGTTAGGGTTTAATGAGTACAGAGTTCCAGTTTGGGAAGACAAAATATTACGGAGATGAATGGTGGTGATGGCTGCACAACGTGAACTTACACTTAAAAATTGTTAAAATGGTAAATTTTGTTACGTATACTTTACCACAATAAAATAACAAAAACAGAACAAAACAAAAACCTCTTTGGATAGTTACACTGAAAATAGGGAGCCTAGCGAACAGTACCCAGACTGACCCCATTTTTCTCAACCGTCCCTTGCAGTCTCTGAATTAAGTCTATTAGCATGTCTCTTCCCACAATGCTTTGCTTCGTTCTCCACCAAACCAAAGTAAAATAACAACCGAATATTGCAGAAATTGCCTTTGTATTTCACAAGCACCTTCAAATAATCGTATAATTTCTAAGGAAACAATAATTGAAGGTTTTTTTGAATGAGTCCCAAACTCGCCTCTCTGTACTAGGAACCTGGCTTATTGGGAGTCATGAGCCGGGTACACTTCTCGGTATCCTTGCGTAGAGGCTATATCGCAGCCAGTGAGGTATATCCGAGGCGCGATTATGGCTGATTGAGAACTTTGTCCAATACCCCGCTGTGTCGATTAGTAATATAAGCGGCATTGGCAATTTTTGTAACAGCCCCCCAGGGGCTGACTAACACGGTTACCAAAAAAAGAAACAAAGTTTTTTTTAAAGAGCGTGGTGGTTGAAGGTTGTAATCTTTGCACTCTGAGAAGTGAAGGTAGAAAATCGCTCGTGATCAGAAGTTTGAGACCATCATGAGTTAAAGCGAGACTTTTTTCTCTACCAGAAACTAGCTGGCCATGGTGGTGCGTTCCTGTACGCTCAGCTACGCGGGAGGCATAAGTGAGCTAGGCTGATACTCACTCAGTCTAATCAGGGAAACAAAGCGAGACTCTGTCTCCCAAAAAATTAAAAAAAAAGGAAAAGATTTTTTTTTGTTTTTTTGTCTTTTTTGGGGAGTCCAGGATCTCTCAGCCGTGAGTCAGCGGTTTTCGGCTTGTCGAGTAAAGATTCTGTATTGTGTCCCTTGCGATATGTTCCTTAGGTTTCGTAGTAAGATTAAATTGTGGTATCTTACACTTAGGAGTAATTAATTCATGATACGATGCAGTTTGTTAGCTGTCCGTCACTTGGTCTACCTTCTGCCGATGCTACATGTTGTCTCTTTATGCTTTTGCCCCCGCTGTTTCAGAATTCCTTTTTCTAAAAACATCCCCTCAGGCCCTGCCCACCTGCCCTTTATGCAGCTGGGGGCACAGCTAGTTGTCCCCTAGTTGTCCCCTTTACGAACCTAAGACTCCCCCTCGCTTTCCCGCCGCTCGGTCTGCCTCCATAATTTTGCTCTGATTTTTAAACATGGCTTTATTGAAGTATAATGCACACACCACAAAATTCACCCATTGAAAGTATACAATTCAATTTAATTGGGTGAAATTAATATAACATAAAAATACTATTTTAGAGTGAACAATTAAGTGATATTTAGTACATTCTTTCTCTGAAGTCTGTTTTGTCTGAAATTAATATAGCTATTCCTGCTCTTTTTTGCTTAGTGTTAGCATGGTATATCTTTCTCCATTCTTTTGCTTTTAACCTATGTGTTCTTATATTTAAAGTGGGTTTCCTGTAGACAACATATAGCAGGGTCTTCTTTTTTGATCTACTCTGACAATTTTGGTCTTTTAATTGGTATATTTAGACCATTTGTGTTTACAGGGATTATTATTATTTTTTTGAGACAG
>NW_012133970.1:1557412-1558631 GCF_000956105.1 Propithecus coquereli
GTGGTTGTATTTGATGAGAGATGCATCTAATGTGCAGCCCTCTTGGCTTTAATACCCCATGAGTTTCCCTGAATTTAATTAAATTTTAGAAAATAATCCTTCTCTTCTTATAAGGAGTATTAGGATATGTTAGAACGAAGATAGATTGTTCCATCAGCTATCCCTTTTTCTCTTTTATCTTCATTCTCTTCCTCTCCATTGCTTCCTTCCTTTCTATTTACAAATGTACTCGAATCCTCAATCCAGAAATAATTATTCTGCCTCTTCTCAAACTGTAACTCCTGTCTTTCTTTTCACTCTCATTTTTTGGATGAATTCATCAAAATATTGAGAATGGGTATCTGAATGTACCCTTCCTCACCTCCCATTCATTCACTTTTCAACACACTTGCAAGCTGTCTTCTACTTCTTCTACTCTAATAAGGGGGACTACAAGTAGGTCAGTATTGCTGGTTAATTCTCTGATTTTGACCAACTTTGAACAACCCTGAAAAGTAAGAATTGGTGAATGGCTGAAGATGAAGATATGAAGGTAAGGACTAGGACTGCTGGGGACTGCTACCCCCTATTACTTGGGAATCAGTACTGTGGTTTTGGGGGAAGAGCATCGTAGGGTTTCAGTTTTAACAAAATATAATAGTCAGATTTGCCTTTTAAATGGATAATTATGGTGGCCACGTGGTGTGTGGGAATGAGATGGAAATTGGCCAAGATCCAAGGCAGGGGGACCAGTGAGGATACAATTCTGTAATATGTACAAGATGATGAGGGCCTGGATTAGGACAACTGTAGAGTTGGAGAGGAGATAATGTATTTTAGAGATCTTTAGGAGAGTAGAATAAATCCTTAGTGAGAAATAATGTGTTTATATGTTGGTAGGGGTATTTTTTTAAATTGACAAGCAAAAATTGTATATATTTATGGTGTACAACATGATGTTTTGACATAGGTATACATTGTGGAATGCCTAAATCAAGCTATTTAGCATATTCATTGCCTCACATGCTTATCTTTTTTATGTGTGCTGAGAACACTTAAAATCTACTCCTAGCAATTTTTGAGTGTACAATATATTGTTATTAACTATGGTCACTATGATGTACAGTAGATCTCTTTAACTTACTCCTCCTGTCTAACTGAAATTTTGTGTATTTTGACTAGTATCCCCCCACCCCAAGCTTCTGGTAACCATGATTTTAATCTATTTTTATGAATTTGA
>NW_012133970.1:1560544-1567680 GCF_000956105.1 Propithecus coquereli
CTAGGCTGACGCCACGGCACTCTAGCCTGGGCAACAGAGTGAGACTCTGTCTCAAAAAAAATAAAAAAAAAAGGCATAGGGAAAAAACAGCAAAGAAATGTTCCCAAATGTATATAGTAGTTATATTTGGATGGTGAGATTCTATGTTATTATATGTTATCTTCTCCTTTCTTTCTGGTTTTGTGAATCTAGTCTCTTTTTAATTCACTCCCTTATCTGCTCTGACTTAGATGATCACAGTAGGCTCCTCTGTGGTCTTCCTGCCTCCTGTCTCTTTGCCATTCCAGCTTTCTTCTATACTGTTGTTGTAGTTGCTGTCCTGCTGATCATTTCCTTGCTTAAAAACTGCTGTAAAGTGAGGGAAGGGCATGCCTTTAACCTGCATTTGGGTGAGGCAAAGACATAAAGTGTAACTATAAACCCTGGAATAATAAATAAAAAAAAACTGCTGTTGGGGTTCCTCAAAAAGTCAAACATAGAATTACCATATGACCCAGCAATTGCACTCCTACGTTTTAATGTACCCAAGAAAATTGAAAGCAGGCTTTCAAACAAAAACTTGAACACAAATGTTCATAGCAGCATTACAGTATTGCCCCCCCCTTATCTGTGGGGCATACGTTTCAAGACCCTCAGTGGATGTCTGAAACTGTGGCTAATGTTGAACCCTATATATACTATGTTTTTTCGATCTGATAACCAAGATGGCTACTAAGTGACTAATGGGCGGGCAGTGTATACAGTGTGGATACACTGGACAAAGAAGGAATGATTCATGTCCTGGACAGAACAGCCCAAGATTTCATCATGCTTCTCAGAATGGCATGTGCAATTTAAAATTTATGAATTGTTTATTTCTGGAATATTCCATTTAATATTTTCAGACCACGGTTGACCACAGGTAACTGAATTCATGGAAAATGAAATCATGGATAAGGGGAGACTACTGTCTTTATCATAGCCAAAAAGGGCAAACAACCCCGATGTCTATCAACTGATGAATAGATAAACAAATGTGATATATTCATACAAGAGAGTATTATTCACCCATAAAAAGGAATGAAGTAGTAATACATGCTACAACATGGGTAAACTAAATATTATTCTAAGCAAAAGAAGCAAGACAGAAGAAAATCTCATATTGTATGATTCCATTTATATGTCATTTCCAGAATAGGCAGATCCTTAGAGATAGAATGCAGATTAGTGGCTGTCAGGGACTGGAGGCAGGGAGGAATAGAGAGCGACTGCTGAATGGGTACAGGGTTTCTTTTGGGTGATGAAGTGTTTTGGAAGTAGCTAGTGGTGATGGTTGTACAATGTTATGAATGTACTGGAAACTATTGAATTTTACACCATAAAGTGGTTAAAATGGTGAATTTTATGTTTTGTGAATTTAACCTCAATTTTAAAAAACTATGTTGTTTTTCTGTTACTTATAGGATAAAGTTCAAACTCTTTAACTTGGTACACAAGGCCCTACCTATGTCTCTAGTCTCATTATTCACATGTACTACCTCTCACAAATATTCTAGACATATTGAATGTAAAACTTCTTTTTTGTATCTCTGTGTCTTTACATATGCTTTCCCTCTGCCTAGAATACCAACATACTTCTATTCCACTTGGCAAATTTTTACTCACTTTGGAAGATCCTGCTAAAACGTTACCCTCACATGAAGCTTTTCACAGCTACCCCAGAGACAGTTAGTTGCTTTCTGGTCTCTATTCCCACAGTACTTTATTCATATTTCTCTTCTAGCACTTAGGTTGTTTTGTAACTTGTCAGTTAATATATGTTTCCCATTTGATCAGGGACTTTTAAACTTTCTTAGAGGTCATAGATGATATAAACTGTGGACTCTATAGAAGAACACACATATATGCATATATTTACACAATTTTTCATGGGGTTCATGAACCTCCCAAAGGGCATGCACAGACCTATTCACCTGCTTTAGAATCACCTGGAATGCTTGTTTATAAAGCCAGTTCCCAGGTCCCACCCCTAGTTACTGAATCAGATCTTTTTTTTTTTTTTTTTTGAGACAAGCTCTCATGCTCACGGAGGCTGGAGTACAGTGGCATGATCATAGATCACAGCAGGCTTGACCTCCTGGACCCAAGTAATCCTCTTGCCTCAGCCTTCCAAGTAGCTGGGACTACAGGTGTGCACCACCACGACTGGCTATTTTTTAAAAATTTTTTTGTAGAGACAGGGTCTTGTTATGTTGCCCAGGCTGGTCTCAAACTCCTGGCGATCATAGCTCATTCCAGGCTCAAACTCCTGGGCTCAAGTGATCCTCCCACCTCAGCCTCCCAAAGTGTTGGGATTACAGACATGAGCCACCACACCTGGCCTAAATCAGAATTTTTTTTGAATGTGAGCCCCAAAGATCTTGAACAATCCCACTAGGTGATTCTTTTCCTCTCTAGACTTTGAGAACCACTGTCCTAGGTTAAGGACCCCATGGTAGACAGTAAGTTTTTGAGGGCAGAGAGTAGATCTTATTGATCTTTAGATCTTATTGATTCCAGAATCTTATTGCTCTTTGGATCTTATTGATTCTAAGATGTCACCATGTAATAGAGAGCAGGGAGAGAAAGAGATCGCTTTCAACTATGGTGATGAGAAAAGGTAGCAATAGGAGATGAGAATGACCTGGCCTTTGGAAAATAGGTAGATTTTCAGCAGGCTGAGATGAGGTAGTAGAAAAGATTGTGGGCACAGAGATTGACAGCAGCAAGGGAGAGAGGCTAGAAAGTGCTGTGTATTATATATTCATGGAACTGATGGAATAGCAGGAAATAAGTCTGGATAGGAGGTTTATTTAGTCATTAAATAACCAATCTGCTCCTACCATGTGCTAGACACAGAATAAAAATATGACTAAGACATAGCTTTTGCTCTTAAGAAATAAGAACAATCTAGTAGTAGGGGAAACAAACAGACAAAATGTGATAAAGTATAACAACAGAGAGTCAAATTTGAGATATCTTCACAGGGAAGGTAATTAATTAAATAGAAACATAGAGAATGAATAGACATTTACCAAGTGCACAAGGTTAGGTAGGACATTTCAGGAAAAGAAATTAAATCACCCAGGTATGCTGGCGTGAAATAGTATGGCCCATTCTTATAACTGAAAATAGACTGGTATAACTGAACTATGTAAAATAAGGAATTGATAGAAGATAAAATTGGATAGACAGGCAGGGCTCAGACCACAAATGGGACTTGCATGCCAAACTGTGTAGTATAATTGGTAGCTACTGAGGAGTTTTAAAGGGGAAGGAGAACTGTGTTTTAGATGCCTGGTTACAGTGTGAAGGGTAAGGGAAAAACCAGAAGTAGGGACCAGTTTAAGATGGTCATTGGAATTCTTAAGGGAGAAATGAAGGCCTGAAAAAAAGAGAGCCGGTGATAGATTCAGAGAGGTATTTCTAAAGAAGAATCAATGGGCCTTTGCTGACTAAGTGAATGTAGAGAGTGTGAGAGGAATTAAAAGGGCTTAAAGCCATTAAATGGCATTAAAATGGCTTAAACTTTTAAAAGGCCCTTGCTTAGGAGCCTAGGTCAATGGAGAGACCATTAGCCAAGAACAAGACTATAGGCAGTAAAACAAGTTTGGGGAATGGTGGCAGTGATATAATAATTACTAACATATACTGAGAGCCTGCTGTGTGGCAGGCTCTATACTAAATGCTTTATATGTACTTGTACATTTAATTCTCACAACAACCTTAAATGAAGTAGATGCTAATATAATCCCCATTTTTACGATAGCATTGAAGAGGTGAGCAGAGAATGAGGAACCAGTGAAAGAGATTGAGATTATATTCATTAAATATTATGAATTTTGTTCTTGTTAATTTATATATGCATCCATTTGGGAAAGTATTTATTTGGGTTCTTTATGCCCAGTGCTATGCCAACTACTTTGGGAGCTATCTATAGTTTCAGATACATTTTACTCTCAAGGTTACAGTACATTTTTTTTTTTTGAAAAAGCATAGTGAAGAGGTGGGACTCAGGCTGATTAGTAAGCATCAGGGTGATTTAGATACAGAGAAAGATGATAAGAAGACATTCATAGAAGTGGAAACAGTATGAAGAAAGATATGGAGATGGGAATGTGTCTACTGTGATCCAAGAAGAGTGAGGAAATTGGTGTAACTGTAACTGTAGTGGCGGTTACAAGTGTGAGGGTAACAGGAAATAAGGTAGTATCGTATTGGTAGAAGGAGACCAGATAACGGAAGCCAAGCTGAAGAATTCAGACTTGCTGCAGCTAGAGAGCAGTTGAAGTTCCTTGAGGAAGAGAGTGACATGATGACAGCTGTGCTTTAGGAAGTTTTCCAACAGCTGTATATAAGGTATACTGGGAAACAGTAAAGGGAGACCAGCTAGGAATCTGTTGTGGCAATCCAGGTGTGAGGCGATGAGATCCTAGATGATAATGGTCCCAACAGCATTGAAGAAGGATGTGTAAATGAGTCACATTGTAATGGAATAAATGAGAACCGTCTTTTTGAACACTGTACCCAAAGATGACACCAAAATTTTTACCTAAAAGACTAGAAGAATTGTGGTACCTCTAATAAGGAATGGGATGTTTGATAAGGGGACCCCAGTGTTAGGGTAAATTATTTTCTCTATTCTAGGTTATTGAAAGATCAAAATAGCTGTGGCTTGGTGTAAGATGCTCATTCCCTGAATTTATTATCTTCCTAAGATACAATCAGGAATTAGAAAGTATTATTTTTTGTATTATACCATTTATTTGTTTACTCAACACTTATTTACTTGTAGTCCGGTAACATTAAAGTGTGAGAGCTTGGCAGGATAGGGGTTCAGTTGCAGATGGGTTAGAAAGGAAGAATAGAAGTACATCATGGAATGATGTGCTAAGGAGTATTAACTTTATTTTGTAAGAAGTGGGAAGCCATCAAAAGGCTTTTGAGCCAATAGGATGATACAGTCAGATCTTCTTTCAGCACTAGATTGATAATTTCTTGTGAACAGTGACCAGGCATTATTTATCTTTGAGGTAACCATTAGGGGTGACATATTGTGTTTTGTTTATAAAACATCTACTATGGGCCTGGCACTGTTATAGAAGTTTAGTGGTAAGTAACAGACACAGTTGCTACTCTCAAACAAAAACGTACCCCAAATCTATTTCTCTTCATCTCCAATGCTACCACCTAGTGCAAGCTATTTATTTCTCACCTGGATTATTGTAATATCCTAGTCTCCTTGGTTCTACTTTTACCCTTCTACAATCCATTTTTTTTTCATGGTGGATATAGTTATCTTTTCAAAAGGGTAAGGACTTATGCTTCTGATTATGAGGGAGTAAGTAACAAGGACTGAATTTACTCTTTGGTCTTAAACAACTACAAAGCCAGACAAAATATATGAAACAACAGTTAAAGGAGGGGGTACCTGCCCAGAGCCTAGCAGTCTCTCTGGGTTTAGGAGACAGAACTGAGAATACATGGAGAATGAGGTGGCTAGAATGTGCAGAGTACAGGGATCGTTAGAGCTCAGGAGTTCAAGACCAGCCTGAGCAAGAGTGAGACCCCATAAAAAAAAAAAAGAATAGAATATGCAGAGTACAGTACCAAAGAGGACGCGTGCACAAACACACAAAGAATGTGGTAACAGACATAGTTGCTGCTCTATTGGCTCCAAAGCCTTTTGATGGCTTCCCATTTCTTACAAAATAAAGTTAAAACTCCTTAATACATCATTCAAGGGTCTCCATGATGTACTTTTATTCTTCCATTCTAACCCATCTGCAATTGAACCCCTATCTTTCCAAGCTCAGAACGTGTGTTTGTGTGTGTGTGTATTCCTGAGATCCACAACACACACATACGAGGTAGCTACTTGGGACTGGGGAAAGAACCACCAGAAAGGATCAGGCAGAACAATTCCAACATCTCACACATATTCCTAAAAGGCAGAGTGTAATACACAGGGCATTGGGTTGAGTACTTAGAAGGGTATTGCTTCAGTAGTGGGGACAAATTAACTCTAGATCAAAGGTTCTTCTGGTCCTATCTAACAAAACTTAATCAATCAATAGATACAAATCCAGAAATAACACAGATGATAAAATTAGTAGAAAATGACATTAAAACAGTTATTATGAATATACTCCCTATGTTCAATAAAGTAGAGGAAAATATGATCATGTGATCATGTTGAGGAGAGGCATAAAGGATATAAAAAGACTGAAATCAAACTTCTAGTTATGATAAATAAAATATCTGAGAAAAAATATACTTGATGGAATTAACAGATTAGACACTACTGAAAAAAAGGTTAGTAAACTTGAAGACACAGGAATAGAAACTATCCCAAATGAAACACAGAGAGAGGAAATGAACAGAGCATCAGTGTGCTGTGGGACAACTTCAGGTAGTCTGAACTTGGGCGAGAGAGCAGAACAAGAGAGAGACACTTGCCAGTTTCAATGATGATAGATGGTATTTGAAGCCATGAGACTGGATGCTACCCATCCCAAAGGGGGAAAATAGAAGAGGGAAAACAGAAGAGAACCAATGACAGAATGTTGGAAGAATGCCTTTGTATAAGTAGGAGATCCCTTTCTAGCAGTGTATGCTAGAAAGCAAACTCCAAAATCTCTGATTTCAAAATTTGACAGAAGAATCCCAGCCTTTACAGCCAAATTTTGCGAAAACCCATTTTGTATTCACTGCTGTCACCTGCCTTGCATATTAGGTTGTAGAGATAGAAATAAGAAAAATTTGATGGTGTGGGAGTATGTTCCAGAGGGAGCAGTGTGTATGCAGGAAAGCACAGAAGTGTGCATGAGTATAGTATTTCCGGAGAACTTCAAGTAGTATATTGTTAAAGTGCAGGAATTACGTAACGGAGTAGCAAGAGATGAGGCCGGAAACATCAGCATGGGCCAATGGGGGAATCATGGCAGGGTTTTAAGCAGAGGAGTGACATGATTACATACATATTTTAGAAAGAATCATCTTGGTGGTACTGTAGAAAATGAATTGGAGGCCGGGCGCGGTGGCTCACGCCTGTAATCCTAGCTCTCTGGGAGGCCGAGGCGGGCGGATTGTTTGAGCTCAGGAGTTCGAAACCAGCC
>NW_012133970.1:1567730-1574782 GCF_000956105.1 Propithecus coquereli
ATCTTCACAGGGAAGGTAATTAATTAAATAGAAACATAGAGAATGAATAGACATTTACCAAGTGCACAAGGTTAGGTAGGACATTTCAGGAAAAGAAATTAAATCACCCAGGTATGCTGGCGTGAAATAGTATGGCCCATTCTTATAACTGAAAATAGACTGGTATAACTGAACTATGTAAAATAAGGAATTGATAGAAGATAAAATTGGATAGACAGGCAGGGCTCAGACCACAAATGGGACTTGCATGCCAAACTGTGTAGTATAATTGGTAGCTACTGAGGAGTTTTAAAGGGGAAGGTGAACTGTGTTTTAGATGCCTGGTTACAGCGTGAAGGGTAAGGGAAAAACCAGAAGTAGGGACCAGTTTAAGACGGTCATTGGAATTCTTAAGGGAGAAATGAAGGCCTGAAAAAAAGAGAGCCGGTGATAGATTCAGAGAGGTATTTCTAAAGAAGAATCAATGGGCCTTTGCTGACTAAGTGAATGTAGAGAGTGTGAGGGGAATTAAAAGGGCTTAAAGCCATTAAATGGCATTAAAATGGCTTAAACTTTTAAAAGGCCCTTGCTTAGGAGCCTAGGTCAATGGAGAGACCATTAGCCAAGAACAAGACTATAGGCAGTAAAACAAGTTTGGGGAATGGTGGCAGTGATATAATAATTACTAACATATACTGAGAGCCTGCTGTGTGGCAGGCTCTATACTAAATGCTTTATATGTACTTGTACATTTAATTCTCACAACAACCTTAAATGAAGTAGATGCTAATATAATCCCCATTTTTACGATAGCATTGAAGAGGTGAGCAGAGAATGAGGAACCAGTGAAAGAGATTGAGATTATATTCATTAAATATTATGAATTTTGTTCTTGTTAATTTATATATGCATCCATTTGGGAAAGTATTTATTTGGGTTCTTTATGCCCAGTGCTATGCCAACTACTTTGGGAGCTATCTATAGTTTCAGATACATTTTACTCTCAAGGTTACAGTACATTTTTTTTTTTTGAAAAAGCATAGTGAAGAGGTGGGACTCAGGCTGATTAGTAAGCATCAGGGTGATTTAGATACAGAGAAAGATGATAAGAAGACATTCATAGAAGTGGAAACAGTATGAAGAAAGATATGGAGATGGGAATGTGTCTACTGTGATCCAAGAAGAGTGAGGAAATTGGTGTAACTGTAACTGTAGTGGCGGTTACAAGTGTGAGGGTAACAGGAAATAAGGTAGTATCGTATTGGTAGAAGGAGACCAGATAACGGAAGCCAAGCTGAAGAATTCAGACTTGCTGCAGCTAGAGAGCAGTTGAAGTTCCTTGAGGAAGAGAGTGACATGATGACAGCTGTGCTTTAGGAAGTTTTCCAACAGCTGTATATAAGGTATACTGGGAAACAGTAAAGGGAGACCAGCTAGGAATCTGTTGTGGCAATCCAGGTGTGAGGCGATGAGATCCTAGATGATAATGGTCCCAACAGCATTGAAGAAGGATGTGTAAATGAGTCACATTGTAATGGAATAAATGAGAACCGTCTTTTTGAACACTGTACCCAAAGATGACACCAAAATTTTTACCTAAAAGACTAGAAGAATTGTGGTACCTCTAATAAGGAATGGGATGTTTGATAAGGGGACCCCAGTGTTAGGGTAAATTATTTTCTCTATTCTAGGTTATTGAAAGATCAAAATAGCTGTGGCTTGGTGTAAGATGCTCATTCCCTGAATTTATTATCTTCCTAAGATACAATCAGGAATTAGAAAGTATTATTTTTTGTATTATACCATTTATTTGTTTACTCAACACTTATTTACTTGTAGTCCGGTAACATTAAAGTGTGAGAGCTTGGCAGGATAGGGGTTCAGTTGCAGATGGGTTAGAAAGGAAGAATAGAAGTACATCATGGAATGATGTGCTAAGGAGTATTAACTTTATTTTGTAAGAAGTGGGAAGCCATCAAAAGGCTTTTGAGCCAATAGGATGATACAGTCAGATCTTCTTTCAGCACTAGATTGATAATTTCTTGTGAACAGTGACCAGGCATTATTTATCTTTGAGGTAACCATTAGGGGTGACATATTGTGTTTTGTTTATAAAACATCTACTATGGGCCTGGCACTGTTATAGAAGTTTAGTGGTAAGTAACAGACACAGTTGCTACTCTCAAACAAAAACGTACCCCAAATCTATTTCTCTTCATCTCCAATGCTACCACCTAGTGCAAGCTATTTATTTCTCACCTGGATTATTGTAATATCCTAGTCTCCTTGGTTCTACTTTTACCCTTCTACAATCCATTTTTTTTTCATGGTGGATATAGTTATCTTTTCAAAAGGGTAAGGACTTATGCTTCTGATTATGAGGGAGTAAGTAACAAGGACTGAATTTACTCTTTGGTCTTAAACAACTACAAAGCCAGACAAAATATATGAAACAACAGTTAAAGGAGGGGGTACCTGCCCAGAGCCTAGCAGTCTCTCTGGGTTTAGGAGACAGAACTGAGAATACATGGAGAATGAGGTGGCTAGAATGTGCAGAGTACAGGGATCGTTAGAGCTCAGGAGTTCAAGACCAGCCTGAGCAAGAGTGAGACCCCATAAAAAAAAAAAAGAATAGAATATGCAGAGTACAGTACCAAAGAGGACGCGTGCACAAACACACAAAGAATGTGGTAACAGACATAGTTGCTGCTCTATTGGCTCCAAAGCCTTTTGATGGCTTCCCATTTCTTACAAAATAAAGTTAAAACTCCTTAATACATCATTCAAGGGTCTCCATGATGTACTTTTATTCTTCCATTCTAACCCATCTGCAATTGAACCCCTATCTTTCCAAGCTCAGAACGTGTGTTTGTGTGTGTGTGTATTCCTGAGATCCACAACACACACATACGAGGTAGCTACTTGGGACTGGGGAAAGAACCACCAGAAAGGATCAGGCAGAACAATTCCAACATCTCACACATATTCCTAAAAGGCAGAGTGTAATACACAGGGCATTGGGTTGAGTACTTAGAAGGGTATTGCTTCAGTAGTGGGGACAAATTAACTCTAGATCAAAGGTTCTTCTGGTCCTATCTAACAAAACTTAATCAATCAATAGATACAAATCCAGAAATAACACAGATGATAAAATTAGTAGAAAATGACATTAAAACAGTTATTATGAATATACTCCCTATGTTCAATAAAGTAGAGGAAAATATGATCATGTGATCATGTTGAGGAGAGGCATAAAGGATATAAAAAGACTGAAATCAAACTTCTAGTTATGATAAATAAAATATCTGAGAAAAAATATACTTGATGGAATTAACAGATTAGACACTACTGAAAAAAAGGTTAGTAAACTTGAAGACACAGGAATAGAAACTATCCCAAATGAAACACAGAGAGAGGAAATGAACAGAGCATCAGTGTGCTGTGGGACAACTTCAGGTAGTCTGAACTTGGGCGAGAGAGCAGAACAAGAGAGAGACACTTGCCAGTTTCAATGATGATAGATGGTATTTGAAGCCATGAGACTGGATGCTACCCATCCCAAAGGGGGAAAATAGAAGAGGGAAAACAGAAGAGAACCAATGACAGAATGTTGGAAGAATGCCTTTGTATAAGTAGGAGATCCCTTTCTAGCAGTGTATGCTAGAAAGCAAACTCCAAAATCTCTGATTTCAAAATTTGACAGAAGAATCCCAGCCTTTACAGCCAAATTTTGCGAAAACCCATTTTGTATTCACTGCTGTCACCTGCCTTGCATATTAGGTTGTAGAGATAGAAATAAGAAAAATTTGATGGTGTGGGAGTATGTTCCAGAGGGAGCAGTGTGTATGCAGGAAAGCACAGAAGTGTGCATGAGTATAGTATTTCCGGAGAACTTCAAGTAGTATATTGTTAAAGTGCAGGAATTACGTAACGGAGTAGCAAGAGATGAGGCCGGAAACATCAGCATGGGCCAATGGGGGAATCATGGCAGGGTTTTAAGCAGAGGAGTGACATGATTACATACATATTTTAGAAAGAATCATCTTGGTGGTACTGTAGAAAATGAATTGGAAAGAAGCAAGCCAAGGCAGGGAGATCATTTAAGAGGTGTGTTGGTTTCCTAGGATGGCAAGAATAAATTACCACAAACTGGGTAGCTTAAAACAACAGAAATTTATTCCCTCATAGTTCTGGAGGCTGAAAGTCCAAAATCAAGATGTTGACAGGGCCATGCTCCCTCTGAAGGCTCTAGGGAAGAATTCTTCTTTGCCTCTTTCTAGCTTCTGATGGCTCCCAGCAATCTTGGCATTCCTTGGCTTGTAGTTGTATTGCTCTAATCTCTGCTTCTCTCTTCATGTGGCCTTCTTTCCTGCATGTCTTTACATGATCTTCTCTGTGTGTGTTTACATGGCCTTCTTATAAGGACACTTGGATTTAGGGCCTACCCTAATCCAGTATAATCTCATTTTAACTAATTACATCTGCAAAGATCCTAATTCCAAATAATGTCACATTCTGAGGTTCCAAGTGGACATGAATTTGGGGGGGACACTATTCAACTCAGTACAAGAGGCTATTATGGTGATCCAGGAGAGAGATGATGGGAGCCTGAACTAAGTCACTGTGATAGGGCTGAAGTGGGAGGGACAGACTCAAAAGGTAGAATTGGTATGGGTACTTGCAGGCATCTTTGATTTTATCTTACCTTTAACCAATAGTGAATCTTTGACAAATATTTCTCTGATTCCATTAAAAGTCAGTGACACTGTTTCCTATTTTTTTTTTTTTTTTGAGACAGAGTCTCACTGTGTTGCCCGGGCTAGAGTGCCGTCGTGGCATCAGCCTAGCTCACAGCAACCTCAGACTCCTGGGCTCAAGCGATCCTCCTGCCTCAGCCTCCTGAGTAGCTGGGACTACAGACATGCGCCACCATGCCCGGCTAGTTTTTTTTTTTCTATGTACTTTTAGTTGTCCAATTAATTTCTTTCTATTTTTGGTAGAGACGGGGGTCTCGCTCTTGCTCAGGCTGGTCTCGAACTCCTGAGCTCAAACAATCTGCCTGCCTCGGCCTCCCAGAGAGCTAGGATTACAGGCGTGAGCCACCACGCCCGGCCCGCCCGGCCCTGTTTCCTATTTTTTGAGCTTCTACCCTCTGCTTGTGTCAGATGGCACATCATTTAAGTAATAAGATTAAATGTTAAAATGCCTAATTCCTTTAATAGGATTTTCTAGGTTCTAATTGGACTGAGCAATCAACTTGAATTCCTTGATTTATGATGAAATTCATTATTGCCTGACAGCACTGTGGCTCCCTGCCCACAATGGATAATTTTATATGGCAGAAATTTATTGAGCACTTATATGTACCAGACATCATCCTAGAGAGAAATAAGAAATGCTCCCTATTCTTATGAAACTCATACCTTAGTGTGAGAGACATATGGATAAGCAGATAATTACAGCACCATGGGATAAGTGTTGTGACAAAAGTAAGCATAGTATATCATGAAAGAATGTAGGAGAGCTACCTAGCCCATTTTAGAGGTGTTAAGGAAGACTTCGTAGAAGAGATGATGATCAAATAATGTTTTGAAGGAAAGGTAGGAGTTAGCTAAGTGAAATATTAGAGGGAAATGTATTCTAGGAAAAGGCACAGAAATGAGAGAGTATGGCCTCTTCGGGGATCCAAAAGTAAGTCAGTATGACAGGAGTAAAGAGTGGTTAGAAATGAGACTAGAGAGAGTCAGAGGCTGGAGAGACCAGGAAGGGTGCTGTAGGTCAAGCTATGCCAAGGCATTTGGACTGTATTCTGAAGCTATGAGAAACCACCGAAGGACTTTTAGTAGAGCAATCTTGGTCAAATTGTCATTTTAGAAAGTTTCCTCTAGTGGCTGTGTGAAAGCTGGATTGGCGGAGGACAGAAAACCGGAAGCATGAAGACTAGTTAGGTGGCTACTAGAGTAATCCAGGTAAAAAATTTGAGTACTTGAATCTAGACAATGGCAGTGAAGATAGGGAACTGGGGACAGATTTTAGAGATACTCAGGACTGAGTCAAGAAGCTCTGGAGACTATGTGGGGACTCGTGAAGGTAGATGTAAAGGATGAATCCTATGCTCCAGGCTCGAGCACCATTCGCTGAATGAGGGAATTCAGGGGGACAAAGTTTGAGGTTAGTGGCAGACGGGGAAAGATGATAAAATCAACTTTGTATGCATTGAATTTGAGATGCCTCTGGGATATCAATATACGGATTTATAGTAGGTACTTGGCTATATGGGTTTGAAATTTATGAGAGCCAGCATATAGCTGTTGTTGTGGTTTGCCAGCATATAGCTGTTAGTTGAAGCCATGGGAATTTGGTTAATGAGACAGGAAGAGGGATGAAGATAAGACCTAAAGGAACACCACACATTTCAGGGGTGCGAGGCAGAGGAAACGGAGAAGGAAAACTTTAGAAAGGATTGAGCAGAGAAGTAGGAGGAGGTCTAGGGGAGCATAATGTCCGTCATCACCCAGGGCAGCCATTCTTAGTATCTTATGTCCGTCAAACACCGTCAAAGAACCTGAGTATGTTAGAAGCAGAGACCTCTTTCCTTTGTGAAAGAAAAGTATATGTTTACAGGCATTCTGTTACATTTCATTTTTGACAATAAGGCTTTATTAAACTTTTCACATTTTGAAATATACATAATGTTCACACGACATGTATATACAGTTTAACAAATAATTATAAAATGAAGGCCCGTATAACCACTACTCAGATCAAAAAATGAAACTATGGAAATAACATTCATCAGAAATCAAGCAGGTAGGAGAGGGGAGGAGGGGATGGGTAAAGTGACATCTAACGGGTAAAATGCACACTGTCTGGGTGATGGGCACACTTACAACTTTGACTCAAATGGTACAAAAGCAATTTATGTAACCAAAACATTTGTATCCCCATAATATTCTGAAATAAAATTAAAAGAGAAAGAAAAAAAGAAAAGAAATGAAACTATTAGCACCTCAGAAGCTCACTGTGTGCTCTCCCCTCCCCCATCCAGGTAACTTATAGTAAGGCTTTTTTAA
>NW_012133970.1:1586392-1589366 GCF_000956105.1 Propithecus coquereli
CGGGGTCTCGCTCTTGCTCAGGCTGGTCTCGAACTCCTGAGCTCAAGCGATCCTCCCTCCTTGGCCTCCCAGAGTGCTAGAATTACAGGTATGAGCCACTGGCCCAGCCCTCTTATTGACTTCTAATGCTTCTTCCAAATCTGAAATTCATTCAGGAAAGTAATAAAAGGAAAGGAGACTGGGAAACCCTTATTTCTAAATTTGGCATTCACTATTCCTAAAGTTGGAATCACCAATATTGCAGCTTAGAGAGAGATCAGAAAGGTGCTAGCAGGCTGCTTTAGACTGAGCCTTAAAGATGCCAGTATCTTTGTGGCATTTCCAAGACCAGGGGCTGATCTGTTGTTTTGTAGATCTAGAAATTCAATTTTGTCAGTTCATGAAAAATGATCAGATTCTAACTTGAATTCTGTGGCCAATAGAGTAGAAAAACTATTATATTAATGTTTCATAAATGTGTATAGCATTTTTTACCTTTACTTTTTAATAACTTTTTTTCTAATTTAAAGTAACACATTTGTGGAAAACTCACATTGAGAAATAAAATATAAAATATGATTAAAAATGCAAAACAACAATTCCGTTTCTGAATGTATACCTAAGAAAGTAAGGCAGGGACTTACACAGATACTTGTACACCCATGTTCATTAGCAGCATCATTCACAATAGCCCAAAGGTGAAAGCAACCTAAATGTTCATGGATGAATAAACAAAATGTGGTATAAACATACGATGGAATATTATTCAGCCTTAAAAAGGAAGGAAATTCTGACATATACGACAATATGGATGAACCTTGAGGACATTATTCTAAGTGAAATAAACTGGACCCTTCTAATCGGTTCTGTTCCTATCCCTGAAACCTTTGTGACGTTGGCCTTTGTGTTCTTTTCCAGGTGACCAGGATGATATCTAAAAGAAGAAAGGAAGCTACAGCAACATGCAAAACAAATCTACCTTTAGGGAATGTTCTCCTTGGCTCTAGATTCCAGACTTTGATCTTTTCGTTCAACTTAAATTTCATGAGTACTTACTTATGCCAGGTATTTTGTGAGACTTTGGAATAAGAAGTTGCATAAGATTTAGTCCCTGTCCAGGAAGAGTTCATAATTCTGTGGTGGAACACAAGAATATAAACAAATAAGCACCATATTTTAAAGTTTAAGTACTAGAATAGAGATGCTATGGGAAAACAGCATGGGAGCTTGAGAGTGTCTGAAGAAAATCCTCATGGAAGAAATATTTGAGCTGAATATTGAAACATAAGGAGAAGTTTACTAGGCAGTCATTAGGGAGAACAAAATGAGTAAGGGCAGAGGGGAATGAAAGAACATGGAATGTTTAGGGACCATCAAAAAGTTCTTTGTAATGAGTATGGTGCATTTATGGTGACAAAATTGGAAAGATAGGATGGGACTTTCTTTATGGAGTTTGGACTTTATCATGTAGGCCTATGTTTTCCAAACTTCACTTACTCACATTCTGCCTTCACTATTTTAATTTCTTTTTTGTTATTTATTTAATTTATTTTTTATTTCAAAGTATTATGGGGGTACAAGTATTTTTGGTTACATGGATCACTTTTATAATGCTTGAGTCATGGTTATAAGTGTGCCCATCACCCAGATACTGTTCATTGTACCCATTAAGTAAATTTCTTAAATTCAGACAATAATATCTTTGAAATCATGAATTTTATATGTTATATTTTCTTGTGTATATTAAAATAAGACAATACCTATTGAAATAAAAATATATTTATTTGTTTACCACCTATAATCATTTTGTGTACCATCAGTGTACATCGTAACTATTTAGAAGCTAATTCTGAGAACATTGTTTGAGAGAGATTGAGTGGAGAAATAAAATGGGATTACTTTACCATCTATTGAAATGCTGAGAGATAATAAAGTCCTGAACTAAAAAAAAGCCTATGAACAAAAGTGATGAAGAGGGGAAGGGACTTAAAAGAGATTTAGGAGCTAGAAAAGATAGACGTATGATTAATTAGAGGAAGCTAGGAATATTTATGAACTAGAATCTGGATTTGGTGACTAATTAAGTGGAAGGGTAGAAGATTACAGAAAGGGAGGGATCTAAAATTACTTGAAGATCTCTGTCTGTCTTGGGAGTGAATGATGTTACCATTCACCAAAGTAGAGGACTAAGAAAAAAAATCAATTTGGGGGAAAAGATAGTTTTTTCCCTCAAACATTTTCTGTCAATTACAATTTTCCTTTAAATTAAAAAATAGCACATTCCCATTGTAACAAGTAAAACAATGCAAAGACACAAGAAGATAAGGTTAATAATCTCTCCTCTTTCACATCCTCATCCCCTCCCCTTGTAAGATTGAAAGGACCAATATGTGTAGCCTTTCACATCTTCTTCATGAGTATGTATGTGTGTGTGTGATTTTTTTTACTTTTTTGTTTTTAGAAAAAAGATCCTTCTTTGCCTCTTCCAGCTTCTGGTAGCTCAGGCGTTGCTTGGCTTGCAGCAGCATAACTCCAATCCTCCATCTTCATATGGCCATCTTCCCTCTGCATCTGTGTTTTCACATGGTGTTCTCCTTTCTCTGTGTCTTTGTCCAAATTTCTCTCTTCCTAGAAGGAATATTGGATCAGGGCTTACCCTAATGACTTCATTTTAACTTGATTACATCTGCAAAGACCATATTTCCAAATGGGGTCACATTCACAGGTACCTGGGGTTAACACTTCAACATATCTTAGTGGGGAACGCAATTCAACTCATAGCAGCAATTGTTAATATGTTAAGGCATGAATCTGACATTATATTATTTTTCTGTTTCCTCTGTTTCTTATTCTCTTTCTCTTTTCTTGCCTTCCTGTGGCTTACTTGAACAGTTTTTAGGATTCTATCTTAATTTATTTATAGTATTTTTGAGTATACTGCTTTATATGCTTTCCTTAGTGGTTGCTATAGGTATTACAATATAAATATTTAACT
>NW_012133970.1:1590111-1592425 GCF_000956105.1 Propithecus coquereli
AGGATCACTTGAGCCCAGGAGTTTGAGGTTGCTGTGAGCTAGGCTGATGCCACGCACTCTAGCCTGGGCAACAGAGTGAGACTCTGTCTCAAAAAAATATATATTGATATATTATTATTAAAGTCCATACTTTATTCAGAGTTCCTTAGTTTTTACTTAATGTCCTTTATCTGTCCAGGACACTGCATTACATTTAGTCATCATGTCTCCTTAGGCTCTCCTGCCTGGACAGTTTCTCAGATGTTTATTGTTTTTGATAACCTTGACAGTTTTGAGGAGTACTTGTCAGCTATTTTGTAAAATATTAGAATTTATCTGATGCTTGTCTCATAATTAAGCTGAGGTTATGGATTTTAGGGAGAAAGAACACAGAGGTAAAGTGCCATTTTCATCATATCATATCAAGGATACAAAATGACTTATTACTGTTGATGTTGACCTTGATCACCTGGCTAAAGTAGTGTTATGTCAGGTTTCTCCACAGTAAAGTTACTGTTTTTTCCCCTTTCATACTATACTCTTGGAAGTCACTATGTGCACCCAAACTTAAGCAACTCTCCAATGCTCCGCCTCCTTGAGAGCACAGTATATACAGAAATTATTTAGAATTATGCATTGGAGAGTTGTCTCTTTTCCTCTCTGTAGGTATGTATGAATCTATCTGCTATGGTTTGAATGTGTCCCCTGAAAGTTCATGTGTTGGAAACTTAATTGTCATTGTAACAATATTAAGAGGTTGGGCCTTTACAAGTTGATTAGGCCATGAGGGCTCCACCTTCATGAAGGGACTAATGTCATTATCGTGGGAGTGGGTTAGTTATCTCAGGAGTGGGCTCCTGGTAAGGTCAGCCCCTTTCCTCTCTCTCTCTCTCATATGCTTACTTGCCCTTCCACCATGGGATGACCCTCACCAAATGCTGGTGCCATGCTCTTGGACTTCCTAGCCTCCAGAACTGTGAACCAAATAAACTACTGTTCTTATTAAATTACCCAGTCTGTGGTATTCTGTTATATGAGGGCTCTTCAAAAAGTTCATGGAAAATGTGTATTATGAAAAAACTATACATGGATTTTAAATTTTTCTTGCAGCAAAATAAACTCGTACTAACTTGTTATAACATGTCTGAACAGAATCTAGTTTGAGGCACTGAGGAGGATAAAACATTCAGTTTGAAAAGGGCCCCTATCAGAGTAACACGAATTCTGCTAAAATTGAAGCTAGAACAAACATCAAATTTATGGTCAAGCTTGGGTGTGACATTCTTCACAGAAATAGAAAAAACAACCCTAAAATTTGTATGGAACCACAAAAAACCCTGAATAGCCAAAGCAATACTAAGCAATAGAACAAAGCTGGAGGCATCATACTACCTGACCTCAAAATAGACTACAAAGCCATAGTAACCAAAACAACATGGTACTGACACAAAAGCAGACACAGACCAATGGAACAGAATAGAGAACCCAGAAATAAATCCATGTATTTACAGCCAACTGATTTTCAACAAGGGCACCAAGAAAGGTCACACACAACTGATTTTCAACAAGGACACACTGAGGAAAGGATACCTTCTTCAATAATTGGTGCTGGTAAAACTGAATATTTATATGCAAAATAATGAAACTAGACCTCTATCTCTCACCACATACAACAATCAAGCCAAAATGGATAAAGAACTTAAATGTAAGACCGACAGCTATACAACTAGTAGAAGAAAACATAGAGGAAATGCTTCAGGACATTGGTCTAGGCAAAGATTTTATGGGTAAGACTTCAAAAGCATAGCCAAGGCTGGGTGCGGTGGCTCACGCCTGTAATCCTAGCACTCTGGGAGGCCGAGGCAGGCAGATCGTTCTGAGCTCAGGAGTTCGAGACCAGCCTGAGCAAGAGTGAGACCCCATCTCTACTAAAAAAAAAAAATAGAAACAAATTGGCCAAACAACTAGAAATAGAAAAAAAATTAGCCGGGCATGGTGGCGCGTCCCTGTAGTCCCACCTACCTGGGAGGCTGAGGCAGGAGGATCGCTTGAGCCCAGGAGTTTGAGGTTGCTGTGAGCTAGGTTGACGCCATAGCACTCGCCCCAGGCAAGAGAGTGAGACTCTGTCTCAAGAAAAAAAATAAAAAAAAGCACAGCCAACAAAAACAAAGCTAGACACATGAGACTATGTCAAACTAAAAAGCTTCTGCACAGCAAAGGAAACAATCAGCAGAGTGAAGAGACAACCTGTAGAATGAGAGAAAATATTTACAAACTATTCATCCAACAAGTGACTAGTATCCGGAATATACAAGAAACTCAAACAACTTAACAG
>NW_012133970.1:1592475-1594072 GCF_000956105.1 Propithecus coquereli
GTTATACCTTTTGCAAATGTCCCATAGTTATTGGATATTATGTTCCATTTTTAAAATTATTTTTTCTGTTTGCATTTCAGTTTCAGAAGTTTCTATATACATATCATCAAGTTCGCATGAGCTTCCTATAGCTATGTCCTGTCTTCTGATGAGTCCTTAAAAGATATTCTTTATTTCTGTTACAGTGTTTTTTATTTCTAGCATTTCCTTTTGATTCTTCCTTAGAGTTGCCATCTCTCTGTTTATATTATGCATCTGTTCTTGCATGTTGTCCAGTTTTTACATTAGAGCCCTTAGCATATGAATCACAGTTATTTTAAATTCCTGGTCTGGTAATTCTAAAATCTCTGCCATCTCTGAGTTCTGATGCCTGCTCTGTCTCTTTAAATTATGGGTTTTTTTGCCTTTTATTAATATTAATAGTATGCTTTGTAATCATTTGTTGAAAGTCAGACATAATGTATTTGGTTAAAGAAACTGAGGTAAATAGGCATTGAGTGTGAGATTTTCTGTTTATCTAGATAAGAGTTGGGCTGAGTTTACTGTTTGCTGTAGCTGTGTCAGAGGCAAAACTTTTCCCCTCTGTCCTTGTTTTGGTCTCCTTTGTTGTTTTTGGGTTCCCCTGGAGACTTCGTTAATGAGATTTGAAATGTGCAGTCCTTTCAGTTGTAATCCCTATTATTATAAAGGAGCCCTGTTGATGTGATGGTAAGATGCGGGCGGGCAGAGGGGAAGGGTTCTATATTCCTATGATTAGGTCTCAGTCTTTTAGTTAGTCTGTGCCCCTGGGCTGTGATCGTTACAAGCGCTCCTCATTCCCTGCCCCCCCTCCCACTTAGGTGAAAATGGAGCAAGGCTAGAGGGAGTAGATTTGAATAGTTCCCTTCTCCCAGGACAGTTAGGTTCTGGTAAAACCCAAGGTGGTCTGGCTCTGGTAAAATAGATTCTCTTGAGTGCAGGCTTTTGTTAAAAGGAATAGAATGCTCTGGGCATATTTTAAAATGGTTACTTTTCCCCTCCCCCTTTCAGAAGCATGAGGGGATTTTTCTGCAACGTAGTGGGGCTCCTGTAGGTAAAACTCATGTAAGTATGGGGGCCCCCCAAGACTGGGCCTTCCCCTTGGATTTTTTAACTCTCTTGCTAGTCCACAGGGAGCGTCTAGCAATTCATCAATTATAGTTTAAGTTTTCCTACCCCAATACTGGCTCCAATAGTGGGCTTCTTTCTGCTGTGGGCCTTCTGCTCTGATAAGCTATGATTCCCTGTATTCATCTGTTTCTGTACTTTGAGGGAATGTAGTTGCCTTATGACCTCAATTCTAGTTGTTGATTTTCAATTTTTTCAGCTTTTTTCTTGTGAGTATAGGAGTGATGACTTCTAAGGTCTTTGTATATTGGACTTCATAATTCTTTTCAAACATAAGTTTGTTCATGTTTTTTCTCTATGCTTATCATTTTTTGACTATGGGGAAGATTAGGATAACATCTAAGGTTCTTTCTAATATTAAGAGTGTTTTTTTTTTTTTTTGAGACAGAGTCTCACTCTGTTGCCCTGGCTAGAGTGAGTGCCGTGGCATTAGCCTAGCTCACAGCAACCT
>NW_012133970.1:1604792-1608537 GCF_000956105.1 Propithecus coquereli
AACCCATCTGGTTAAAAACTGGGCATTTATCTATATTCTTTTGAAAAAATTTTGTTCATGTCTTTTGCCCATTTTTTGATAGGATTTTTTGTTTTTTCTTGCTGATTTGTTTGAGTTCTTTGTAGATTCTGGATATTAGCCCTTTGTCAGATGTATACTTTGTGAATATTTTCTCCCATTCTGCAGGTTGTCTATTTAGTCTGTTGATTATTTTCTTTGCTGTGTAGAAACTTTTTAACTTAACCAAATCGCATTATTTATTTTTGTTGTTGCTGTATTTGCCTTTGGGGTCTTAGTCATAAATTCTTTGCTTAGGCCGATGTCTAGAAGAGTTTTTCCTATGTTTTCTTCTAGAATTTTTATGGTATCATGCCTTACATTTAAGTCCTTAATCCACCTTGAATTAATTTTTGTGTATGGCAAGAGATAGGGGTCCCGTTTC
This sequence comes from Propithecus coquereli, assembly GCF_000956105.1. Taxonomy (NCBI): domain Eukaryota; kingdom Metazoa; phylum Chordata; class Mammalia; order Primates; family Indriidae; genus Propithecus; species Propithecus coquereli. Next base: position 1,605,235 of record NW_012133970.1, read on the forward strand.
ATTCTTCTGCATGTGGCTATCCAATTTTCTTAGCATCATTTATTGAATAGGGCATCCTTCGCCAGGGTATATTTTTGTCTGCTTTGAGATTTCTCAAAAAAAGACATACAAATGTCTGAGTATATGAAAGAATGCTCAACATCACCCATTATCAGGGAAATGTAAATCAAAACCACAATGAAATATCATCTTACCTCACCCCAGTTAGAAGGGCTATCACCAAAAAGACACAAAATAACAAATGCTGGCGAAGATGCAGAGAAAAGGGAACTATTACACACAGTTGGAAATGTTAATTAGTAGGGCCATTATGGAAAACAGTATGGAGGTTTCTCAGAGAACTAAAAATAGAACTACCATATGATCCTCCAATCCCACTGCTGGGTATTTATCCAAAGGAAAGGAAATCAGTATATGAAGAGATACCTGCACTCCCCCCCACTTTTTTTTTCTTTCTTTTTTTTTGAGAGAGGATCTCACTCTGTCGCCCTGGCTAGATTGCAGTGGCATTATCCTAGCTCACTGCAATTTCAAACTCCTGGGCTCAAGCCATCCTCCTGCCTCAGCCTCCTGAGCAGCTGGGACTACAGGCATGTGCCACAATGTCCAGCTCATTTTTTCTATTTTTGGTAGAGATGAGATCTCACTCTTGCTCTGGCTGGTCTGGAACTCCTGACCTCAAGCATCCTCCCACATCGGCCTCCCAAAGTGCTAGAATTATAGGCATGAGCCACTGCACCCAGTCCCTGCACCCCTATGTTTATCGTAGCTCTATTCACAATAGACAAGATAGGGAATCAACCTAAATGTCCATAAACAGATGGATGGATAAAGAAAATATGTATGTACACACAATGAAATACTGTTCAGCCATAAAAAGAATGGAATCCTGTCATTTACAGCAACATAGATGAACCTGGAGGACATTATGTTAAGTGAAATAAATCAGGCACAGAAAGATAAATACCACATGTTCTTATTTATATGTGGGAGCTAAAAAAAATTGATCTCATACAAGTAGAGAGTAGAATTGTGGTTATTAGAGGCTGGGAAGGGTAGGGGGGAGAGGAGGATAGGGAGAGGTTGGTTAACAGATACAAAGTTACAACTAAATGGGAGGAATAGTTCTAATGTTCTGTAGTACTGGAGGGTAAATATGGTTAACAATAATTTAGTGTATATTTTCAAGCTAGAAGAAAGGAATTTGTTCACAACACGAAGAAACGATAGATGTTCAAAGTGATGAATATGCTAATTACCTTGATTTGATCATTATACATCGTATACAAGTATTGAAATATCATTCTGCATTCCATAAATATATATAATTATTACGAGTCAACTAAAAATGAAAGGAAAAAAAGTAAGTCACCTGACCCCTATCCCCAATCCCCAGTTCTACTCCCCAGAGGAAATGTCTTTTAATGATTTCTGGTTTCGATTCTTCTAGTGGTTAACTCCATAACCCCAATTAACATGCTTTTCCTGCTGTTTGTTGACACAACAGCTTCAGATGCAGCTTACTTATACTACCCCCTGCCTCCAGTCCCTACTCCAATTTTTGTAGTTATTTTAATGTTTCTGTGGATTATCTTTATAACATTAAACAATAAAATTTTATTTCTTCTTCTGTCAACTTTGATTGTATTTGTTGAATTCTCATTACGTGAGAGGAAGTTATTAATTCCCCAAACCTTTTCTCCATCTCTCTCCCACCTCCATACTAGCTGTATCTTTACTTCTACGTTGTCAAGGTTAAGTGCAGTTACAGTCTATTAGGCAATGGTAATTAATTTTTACATGCGTTGTTTATAGGTTGATTCTAAAAGTTGTAAAGCAGTAAACAACATTTACATTATTACAACTATATAAATGTTTGTACTGCAGACACAGGAGTGGTTTTAAAATTACGTTTTTTTCCCTAGTGGTTCAATGTCATGATTTCTGTGCTACTTGAAGAATACTCCTAAAGTCAAATGAACTCTCTTCTTACACTCTATACAAACCATGCCACATTTCAGTCTGCTTCATATTTTTTTTTCGTTATACACACTTATCAAGACTTTGTCTACCCAGGGTAGAGCAGATTCTGTTTCAAGGTCTGGACTTCTCACCCCCCAACTAGCTTAGTGGGATGAATCAGGGGAGTACTATACTGCCATTTTCCCTTGATGTTTATGTGTGTGTGAAAAAACAATAAATACAGGAGAGTGTATAAACATAAGTAACAGTTCAGATGAAAAAACAAATTGTCAAGTGCCCCTCCCTTGATTATATCCATTTCCTTCTACTGTCCCCACCAAGTAACCACTGTCCTGAATTTTGTGATAATTATTTCTTTAATTAAAAAAAATAATTTTACCATCTGTGAATGTATCCCTAAATAACATAGTTTAGTTTTTACCTGATTTTGAACTGCATATAAATGGAATCATACTACATATGTTCTTTTGTGATTTTTTTCTTTTGTTTATATTTGAACTTTTGCTCAAATTCATGATTATTTTTTTCTGCTCATTAGTTACTGAAAGAGTTGTCTTAAATCCACCATAATTGCAGTTTTTTCTGTTTCTTCTTATAGTTATGTGAAGTTCAGGTTCCTCTTTGCTTTTTGTAACCATATTATTACACACACATCATCCATTTAAAGTTATGCAAGCAAACATTCTTCAATAGTTAGATATTTTGTAACATTCCTTTTTTTTCATTTTTTCTTTTAATTATTACTTCCAGCCAGGCAAGGTGGCATGTGCCTGTAGTCTCGGCTACTTGGGAGGCTGAGGTGGGAGAATCATTTGAGCCCAGGCGTTTGAGTCCAACCTGGGCAATAAGCAAGACCTCATTTGTTAAAAACAAAACAAAACAATATTATTTCCATTCCACTTCTCCCACAGAATTTTGTCCTAATATGATATATTTTATGCTTGACAGTCTTTTTTATTGTTCGTGATACTTCTCTGCTTCAAAAATATATGTATTGGGCCGGGCGCAGTGGCTCACGCCTGTAATCCTAGCACTCTGGGAGGCCGAAGCGGGTGGATTGTTCAAGGTCAGGAGTTCGAGACCAGCCTGAGCAAGAGCGAGACCCCGTCTCTACTAAAAAATAGAAAGAAATGATCTGGACAACTGAAAACATATATATATAAAAATTAGCCGGGCATGGTGGCACATGCCTGTAGTCCCAGCTACTCGAGAGGCTGAGGCAGGAGGATGGCTTCGGCCCAGGAGTTTGAGGTTGCTGTGAGCTAGGCTGATGCCACGGCACTCACTCTAGCTCGGGGAACAGAGTGAGACTCTGTCTTA
>NW_012133970.1:1609087-1615146 GCF_000956105.1 Propithecus coquereli
TTTTATTGGAAATAAATCTCTCTCTCTTTATTTTTCTTTTCTTTCTTTTTTTTTTTTTTTTAGAGACAGTGTCTTGCTCTGTCACCCAGGCTGGAGTGTGGAGTGCAGTGGCATGATCATACATAGCTCACTGTAACCTCAAATTCCTGGGCTCGAGCAATCCTCCTGCCTCAGCTTCTGAGTAGCTGGGACTACAGGCACATGCCACCCCACACCTCGCTAATTTTCAAAAAAATTGTTCGTAGAGACAGGATCTTGCTAAGTTGCCCAGGCTGGTCTCAAACTCCTGATCTCAAGTAATCTTGGCCTCCCAAAGTGCTGGGATTACAAGCATGAGCCATCCTGTCCAACCTGGAAATGAATCTCTTAATGAGATGGATGGGGCTACTTTTAAAAAAATAATTTGTGTATCCATAGAAGAATATTAGTTATTGCTAGGAAAAGGCAGATATAGGATCAATTCTACTACTTTCATTTTTATAGATATAAGAGCTGGGAAATTTCGTTCACATAAATAAGTAGATGAGAATGGAAAGGGTTTATTATATTAGTGCCACTCAATTCTTTGAACTCCTGAGTTATATACTAAAAATCACATAGTGATGCATCATCAAATATTATTTTTAATAATCTATCTGCTCACAACTTGATTAGTTCCTCCTTCAATTTTGTTGAAAGTAAAGTACCTGACTTGCAAAAGGATTTGTTACTCGGGAATAAAGTTATTCACTTTCTCAATTCCAACACCTGTTATTTGGCACTGGAGGTTTTTATACCCCAGGGTAGTCCGCCATAGGAGAAGTAAGTTTTTCTTTAGTAAAATGAGAAAAGGACTATTGTGAGAAAGGAAAACCTGCACTTCCAAACTGCACATGTGCTTTCTTAGATCAATTTTTGGAAAGTGTATACGTAGAAGTTGAGAATCTAAAAATTGATTTCCTTGAAACTATTCATGCCTGTGCACTCTCTTGGAATGTCTTTGTGTATTATAGGTTTTATTTTTATATTTTATTTTGAGACCAGGGTCTTACTTTGCTGCCTGGGCTTTAGTGCAGTGGCATCATCATAGCTCATTGCAACCTCAAACTCCTGGGCTCAAACAATCCTCCTGCCTCAGCCTCCCGAGTAGCTGGAACTACAGGTGTGCACTACCACACCTGGCTAATTTTTAAATTTTTTTTGAAGAGAAGAAGTCTCATTTTGTTTCCCAGGCTGGTCTCAAACTCCCAGCCTCAAGCAATCCTCCTGCCTTGACCTCCCAAAGTGCTAGGATTACAGGTGTGAGCCACCGTGCCCAGCCTTTTGCGTATTATAGTTTGAAGACAGTTGCTTTAGAATGCATTTATTTACTTCCAACTTATATGCTATTGTTGTCATGTGTTTTTACTATATTTTTAAAAGTCTCACAAGACATCATAATTATTGTTTTATACATCGATATTCATTTAGATTTACCTACATATTTTCCACTCTTTTGGCTTTTAATTTCTTCTTTAATCTTAGACCTTCCATCTTGGATCTATTCTTTTCTGCCTGATATACATCCTTTAGTATATCTTTAATTATAGTCTTCAGGTGGCAAACTGTCAGTTTTTGTTGAAAATGTCTTTATTTTGCCCATGTTCCTGAAGGGTTTTTAAAAAAGTAGAATTCTGGGTTGACAAGTATTTTCTCTCAGCATGTTGAAACACCGTTCCATTACCATCTGGCGTCCACTGTTGCTATTGAGAAGTCTGCCCATGTTGTTCCTTTTGAAGATAATCTTTTTTCCTCCTATTGCCCTGAAGATCATCTCTTTGTTTTTGGTGGTCTGTAGTTTCACTATGATGTGTCTAAGTATGAATTTATTTTTATCTTCCTGCTTGGGATTCATTTGGCTTCTTAAATCTGTAGATTGGGGTCTTTCATCAGCTATAATTTTTTTTCAGCTATTATATGTTCATATAATGTCTCTGCCCATCCATTTTTAAAATTTTATTATTTTAGAACTCAAATTAGATCTATGTTAGGCCTTCTTGCACTATCTCCCAGGTCTCTTAACCTCTATTTTGTATTTTTCTGCATTTTTTCATATTTTATATCTCTGTCTCTTTGAGCTACATTATTATACTTTTTTCTGACCTTACACTTTACTAATTCTCTCTTCAGTTCTGTCCAATCTGCTATTAAACTCATTTACTGAGTTTTCATTTTAAATGCTTTTTACTATAGAGTGTAACAAGCATAGAAGACTACAAAACGCTCATGTATAGCTTAATGGATTATTTTATTGTAACTACCACCCAGGGCATGAAATAGAACTTTCCTGGACATTCCAGAAGCCATACACTTGCCCTGTCCAATCACGACCCCATCCCTTCCCACTAAAAAGAACCATTATCTTGAATTTTGTGGTACTCATTTCCTTGCTTTTCTTTGTAGTCCTCTGACCCAAATGTGATGCCTATACACTATAATTTAATTCTACCTTTTTGAAAAAATCTACAAGTTTCCCCATCCTGTTTTTTCCTTCCAATTTATTTATTGAAGTGAACTGAGTGATTTAACCTATAGAGTTTACCAGTCTGGATTTTGCTGATTGCCGACTCATGGCGTAGTTCACCACGTTCTCTGTGCTGTATTTTCTTTGTATGAGTAGCTGGATCTACAGACCTGATCAGGCTCAGGTTTGAGGTTTTTGACAAGACCACTTCACAGATAATTTTGTATTCTCCTGTCAGGAAGCACACGATGTCTAGTTGTCTCTCTTTTTGTAATGTTAGCAGCCATTTGATGATTAAGCCTAGATCCATTTATTCATTAAGTTTTGTAAAATGGTGATATTCTAATTCTATTATTCATCATTTATTTGTTGGAATAAAAAGAAACACATCTTATCATCTATTATTTGGTTGCCCAATGGTATAGTTTGTTAAGAAAAAGCAGGATAAATGCTTGGCTTGTCCCTTTAACATTTTCAAAATAATGAGTTGGTTCCCTATCATTCTAAAAATTTCAGCAGTTTTAAAAACAGAACCATTATGAACTCATGGACTTAAACATATTTGATACATCAGGCTCATCTTGTACATTTCCTGTCCTAGGCCTGGAATCAGCTACTTCTCCACAAAGCCCTGGTTTCTTTTAGTGAGAATGGTATTTCAAGGCTACAATCTGGATGCTAACAATGCTCATAGCTACTGGGTTGGTCACTATTTCTAAACCTTTTAAGGAAAAAATGCCTTATGAGTTCATACTGATACTTTTAATTCAAATTCTAGTCTACAGGGTTTTCCTTAACTATCTTACATCTGAATCTCCTTTCTTTCACACTTGAGAATCTTGGTTCCCAAGGATGTAGGGGATACTGGAATTCAAATATCACATAATTATTATTTTAAGAGGGGGGCACAGAGTCTTGCTCTGTCGCCCCAGCTAGAGTGCAGTGGCATCATCGTAGCTCACAGCAACCTCAAATTCCTGGGCTCAAGCGATCCTCCTGCCTCAGCCTCCCAGAGTTTTAGGATCACAAGTGTGAGCCACCGTGCCCAAGCAGATTTTCTAATTTCATGGCTTTTAGCTCCCTCTTTTGTTGCTTTTGTTTGGTTTTCAAAAATGGGGCAGCTTTCTTTCTCAGATACCCTTGTCCCATTTGCCGCCCTCACTTTCATCTGGACCTTCTCTTGCTGTGCTGCTTAGTTTGGTTTCTATTCTCAGCAGTTTCTCCTCAGCGTGGGCTTCGTCCCGGAATGGAGCTTTTTAGTTGCTTAGTCTTGAGAGTTCATGGGGCTCGCACTGCTCCAGATCCAGATTGTTCCAATCTCTTTAGGTCTTACCTGCTATTAGAACATGCCAAACCTCTTCTAGTTTCAGCTGCTGTCCTCAAATTGGCCCTCTAAGCTTTCCAGTGGGTAACTTTGGCTATTCGGGGATTCTCTGGTCTGTCAGATGCCCCATTGCCTCCCTCCATTTCCTTTTGTACAATTGCTAATACCACACATCTTATAGCTATTGGTAGTTTGTACCCCTTCCTCATATTTGCACTTACGGGGGATATCTCGTTACCTAGCTTCGTTACAGCTATTGTCTGCGGATTTTTGGTTTTGCTATCCCATTTTCTCTGTTTTTATGGAGGGATTGGAGAGGATTCTCCTAAGAATCCTCCTGTCCATTAAGTTTTAATTGCAATTGTTATATTTCTCATTTTTACATGTTTTAAAAACCATTTTAATCAACTTTTTGAAGTGTTATTTACATATAATAAAATGTACCTATTTTACATGTACAATTTGATGGGTTTTTCTTTTATTGTTTTTTAACCCAGCTCTGAAAACAGATGAAATACAGTTTGATGAATTTTGACAAATGAATACACCTGTGTAACCATCATCACCATCAAGAGAGAACATTTCTATCACTCCAGAAAGTTCACATGTGCCCCCTTCCCACTCAATCCCCTCAACCAAGGTCCTAGGCAACCATTTGTCTGCTTGCTGTTACTATAGATTTGCCTTTTCTAGAATGCCACATGAATGGAATCGAACAGTATGCACTTTTTTTGTGTCTGGATTCTTTTCCTCAGAATAATGTTTTTGAGATTCATTCCCATTGTTGCCTATATCAATAGTTTGTTCCCTTTTAATGCCAAGTAGTATACCTTCGTATAGATATGCCACCATTTATTGATTTGTTCTCCTGTTGATGGGTAGTTGGGTGCTTCTAAATGTTTGGTGATTATGAACAAAACTGAATATTCTTGTACATGTTTTCTTATCGATATATGCACTCGTTTCTGTTGAGTGTTTAACTAAGAGTGGAATTTCTGGATAGGGTAGATGTATGTTTAGCTTTATTAGATACTGCCAAGTAGTTTTCCAAAGTAGTTGTATCAGTTACATTCCTGTTAGCATAATTATGAGAGTTCAGGTTGCTCCACATCCTTGACAAAATTTGGCATTTTTAGTATTCTTTAAAAATTTTAAACTTTCTGGCAAGAGAGAAGTGTGTTTTATGAATTTTTTACAAGGATCTCCTCATTTTGGAAATCTATTTGTGGAAATTTTTCAAAGCCTATGATAAAAGAAGATTTTTTTCAGAAAGTGATTGTGTTTGCTTCTACTAGGCACTTATGGGCAATGCTAATCTTGAACTGTGTCAACAAATTCAAGATTTTTAGACCACCACGGTGGCATGTATTTTAACTATAAACTTGCACAAAGACCAGCTTATTTTTCAGTTTCTCAGGGATATATTTCTCCCCTCTACTCTGTTCAGAGCCAAGGCAACCTTTCCTTCAGTCCCCTTGGGCTGGGGAGTAGGGTTAGGTGAGGTTACTTTCTGATCTGCCCTTACCTAAGGTTGTAGCCCTTTCAGGATCAGACCCAGGGGTACAAAGGGAGGGCCTCCTTTTAGACTCCCTACCTTGGATGGATGTAAGAGTCCATGAATATTTTAGCTAAAGGTTACCAGGTTTAGTAAATGATCCCATACCAAAAGCAGCTTCAGTATACCACATGTCTATATGAGTTCCCTTTTATTTTATCTTGATAATTCCTTATTATCTTACCGGTTCTTTGATGCTTTAAGATAAGATGTTTTATGTTTTATCTAGTCTCTTAGTTGGTTTTCTGTGAGAGGGTTGGTTCAGATACTTAGTCCACCATATTACCAGGAATGGAAATATTGCTTCATACTCCTGTCATTATTTTCTTGTACAGTTTTTATTTATTTGTTTTTCCTGGAGTTTCTAATTACTTTTTGTGTATCATTTTTGAGGAAAGAGTTGTGACTTCTTTAAATCACTAACATTTTCCCGCTTCTTACTCAATTTATTCATTGGTTGGAATCTATTTCATTCTTCTTGAAGACATGTTTTCTGTAGCATTGATTTTTTGTTGTTGATACATAATAATTGTACGTATTTATGGGGTACATTTGATATTTTGATACATGCATATAATGTGTTATTATCGAATCAGGCAGGATATTTTGGATACCTATTACCTCAAACATTTATCATTTCTTTGTGTTGGGAACATTTAAAATCTTTTCTTCTAGCTATTTTGAAATATATAATATAT
>NW_012133970.1:1615360-1619111 GCF_000956105.1 Propithecus coquereli
CTCCTGAGCTGAAGCAATTTTCCTGCCTCGGCCTCCCAGAGTGCTAGGATTACAGGCGTGAGCCACCGTGCCCGGCCTGGGGTTTTAATTTTAACTTCAGTATAATTTTCCCTCAGAATTTTAAAGTGTTCTAGCATCCAGTGTTGCTAATGAGAAATCTGCTTTTTGTTTCTTTATGGGTAACTTACTTTTCCTTTCTGGAAACAGTTACACTTTTCTCTTTACTCCTGATAGTGTAAAATGGTATAGTATCTAAGTTTGGGTCTTCCCCCTCTCCTTTGATCTTAGTTGGCCCTTACAATCTTCTCTTCTCTGAAGTATCTCTGGTTGCCTCTGGGGTTAATTTGGCTTGCTTATCTTGGCCTTTTAAAAAAATATTACTTATATTTTTTTAGAGATGAGGTCTCACTGTGTTACCCAGGCTGGACTTGGAACTCCCGGGCTCAAGCAATCTTCCCACCTCGCCCTCCTGAGTAGCTGGAACTACAGGCAGGCACATGCCACCCTGCTCGATCCTTTCTTTTTACATGGTACTCTTCTCCATACTTCTGGTGGTCCGTGATTCTCTATTCGTATTTAAAAATGAAAGAATAGGGAGTTAATACAGGTTCTTCTACTTGATGTATGTACATCCATTTTCTCACTGGGTCTTTCCTCTGAATAGGAGATCAGACTAGGACAGCTGTGTAGAGTTGCCTTGTGGTCAGGGCTGGTGACCAGTACCCTTCTCTTTAGACTTGGGTTAGGGAAGCTGCCTTTAGGCTGGAGGACCCCAAATGCCAGATTAAGAAGAATTTTCATTTGCTCTGGGGCACCAGCAACTACACTTCCCTTTAGTTTTCTTCAGGTGGTTTATTCTGTTTCTATTGAGTCTTCCAGTTTTCTTTTTTCTTTTTTTTTTTCTTTCTCTCTCTCTCTCTCTCTCTCTCTCTCTCGGCTAAGAGGTAAAGATTGGGTTAACTATGCTAAATATGGGTCTGATGGGTGGATCTTGGGGAGCCATTGAAAGCATTTGTTTCATAGATAGGCTTTCAATTCACCCCCTAGTTTTCAGACTTCCTTCTTATTTTGACCTTGAGTACTTGCCAGCTCTGAAACAGGAGCCTCTCTGGGATTCTACCAGGCACATTGGCTTGTTCCATTCTATTTCATCAGCTGACACACTTCCAATCTTCCAGAAATTTGTTAAGCCCATTTTCTTCACCGTTAAGGGCTTATTCCTTTATTACCATTTTAATGGGATGTTGAAAGAGAGGGAGATAAGCACATATCTTTAGTCAGACATCTTCAATTAGAACTCTCTTATCTTTATAATGGCTTCATGGTAGACCTTTGTGTGGATGTAATATAGTTTATTAAATGCCCAAATGATGGACATTTGAGTTCTTTCCAGTTTTTCACTGTTCAAGCAATAATGCAGTGGGCATTCTTTGTACATAAATCTTTGGGCACCTGTGCAAGTATTTCTGTAGGATAAATTCATAGAAGTAAAATTGGTAGATATTGCCAAATCAATCTCTTAAAACACTGATACACTTCACACTCAAAGCGACAGTGAATGGGAGCATCTTCTTCCCTACATCTTCACGACGCTGTTTATCATTAATCTTTTTCCATTTTTACCAATCAGATGAGCAAAAATCTGCTCTCTCATTGTTTTAATTTGTATTTCTTAATTATAAATGAGGTTGAGCATTGTTTTTCAGATGTACTGATCATTAACCAATTTCTCTTGTGAGTTGCCTACTGATGTCTTTTGCCCATGTTGTTTGTCTTTTTCCAATAAATTTGTAGGAGCTCTTTTTATATTATGTATCATAATTCCGACTCCTGGTTTACATCATTAATAATTTTGGAATATATAGGGTGAAACAAAATTAAGCAAGCTTCTTTACCAAAGGTTTATTTAAATTTTTTGTTTGTTTGTCTTTCTGAGACAGAGCCTGTTGCCCAGGCTAGAGTCCCATGGCGTCAGCCTAGCTCACAGCAACCTCAAACTCCTGGGCTCAAACAATCCTCCTGCCTCAGCCTCCCAAGTGGCTGGGACTACAGGAACAGGCCAGTACACCCAGCTAATTTTTTTTCTTTCTATTTTTAGTAGAGACGGGGTCTCACTCTTGCTCAGGCTGATCTGAAACTCCTGAGCTCAAGTGATCCTCCTGCCTTGGCCTCTCAGAGTGCTAGGATTATAGGCATGAGCCACCATGCCTGGCCTACCACAGGTTTATTTAAAAGCTTGTAATGTGATAATGTACATTGTGAAGAGGTGAATTTAGTATGCAACGTATCTCAAACTAATCTGACCAGATTAGCTTTTCGTGGAGATTGATTTTTCATGGAGTATCTTGAGGAGCTAATTCTGAGGGACCAATTTGGGAACTTCTGTCCTATCTAGTGATTAAACTCAATGAGAATGAGGACTGTCTCTGTCTCATTGACCATTTTATATCCAGCATCCAGCACCTGGCATGTATGTAGTAAATGATCAGTAAAAATTTGTTGATAAATATATTAATGCCTAATAAATTAGCATTTTTGCACCTCATAGTATGGTACTCTGATAGTGTTTGAGATGTAGAATTTCTGTATTTCATCTAATCTGAAATATCATTGACTATGAGATGCACCCACATTTTATGCACCACTAAGAAAGAACAAAACACTGCCAATTAAATTATAACACAAGATAAATTAGCATTTAGAATTTATGTTTTTTAATTATTGAAGACCTCTTTGAGACTTATTTAGAAATGGATTTTTATCACATATCACGCTTGTACGTACGTTACAAAGAACATTAAAATGAAATAAATAAGTTGGTTAAAGTGTTTCTAAAACATCTTCACATTTGGGATCTGACTCTTCTGAATTACCTTGTGACTCAGTGAACATGTTCTGGGTTTCCCATATAATATTATTCTTTTTGTCTTTCAGAACATTGATGATTTCCGGGGGAAAAAGTGTTCTACTATTGTTTTCTTCCAAGTTGCTGACACCCATTCTGCAAGTTTGTTGCTGGTGCTTTTCTGATCTCACCAGAAGGTGTCAGGATATGACAACTTACATCACAACTGCTTCCAGGCCAACGGCAACTGTGAGACTCCATTAATTGTAACTTGCATCCCGATTTCAGACATTTTAAAAACATGAAGAAATGTACATCTTTGAATCAACGAAATATGCTATGAGATATTATCGTTGTGTTCTTCCTGGATTTTGCATTTCTCTTTAGCTCATTTTCTCTTTTCCTTCACAGCCCAGCTTCTCAGAAGAGTAGTCTATGATTACTCTCTCTCTTTCCTTCTCTTCCATTTACTTCTTTTTTTATTATTATTTCAGGATATTATTGGGGTACAAACATTTGGGTTACATGTTATGACTTTGCCTCGCCCAAACCAGGATTTGAGGCATGCCCTTCCCCCATACAATGCTCACCACATCCATTAGTTGTGAGTTTACCCACCCCCACCCCTCAACCCCCAATGATTTCAATAAATGGTGCTGGGAAAACTGGATAACTACATGCAGAAGATTGAAACTGGATCCCCACCTCTCACTCTTACAAAAATCCATTCACTTCTTAATCCATTCCATTCTGAACCCTTATCACTCCAGCGGTAGTCTGTTTTCAGTCCTTATACATACTCTTTCAACCAGTGAATGCTCATTGTCTATTTGGGAAGACAAATCACAGAATGTTAGAGCTTGACAGTCTCCTAATACTGTCTTCTTCCTCTTTTTTTTTTTTCTA
>NW_012133970.1:1619161-1620532 GCF_000956105.1 Propithecus coquereli
TGCTGGGAAAACTGGGTAACTACATGCAGAAGATTGAAACTGGATCCCCACCTCTCACTCTTACAAAAATCCATTCACTTCTTAATCCACTCCATTCTGAACCCTTATCACTCCAGCGGTAGTCTGTTTTCAGTCCTTATACATACTCTTTCAACCAGTGAATGCTCATTGTCTATTTGGGAAGACAAATCACAGAATGTTAGAGCTTGACAGTCTCCTAATACTGTCTTCTTCCTCTTTTTTTTTTTTTTCTAGACAGGGTCTCACTCTGTCACCCTGGCCTAGAGTGCAGGGGCATCATCACAGCTCACTAGAACCTCAAACTCCTGGGCTCAAGCGATCCTCCTGCCTCAGCCTCCCAAGCAACTGGAACTGCATACACGCGCCACCCCACCCAGCTAACTTTTTCTATTTTTAGTAGAGATGGGTTCTCACTCTTGCTCAGGCTGGTCTCGGACTCCTGACCTCAAGCAATCCTCCTGTCTCGGCCTCCCAGAGTGCTAGGATTACAGGCGTGAGCCACTGTGCCCGGCCTCTGCCCTCTTTTATGTGGGAAACCATCACATATTTGACTATTATCTGTAGCCCTTTTTTCATCTGCCTCTTTTTAGATTCATTTTATTCAAGTTCAATAGTTCTAGCTTCTTCAGTCAGTTCTCACGTGACAAAGTTTCCCAAAAACTTCCCATGTTAGTTGCTTAACCTGAACTGGCACTATAGTTTGCTGTGGCCCTCCTCAGATGTGGAGGCCCAAGTGAAATGCATGATGCCACCATCACCCTCCCCAGTGAAATATGGTGGAATCACAATGACCTAGAAGTCCTTTTAGTATAACTAGGCAATTTTTGCTCCCATTCTCCTAGATGCTCTTTCAAACCTTCCCTTATTTCTCTTAGGTTGCCTGCTCTATCCCTGTTCCCTGCCATTCCGAAGATGTCCTTGCCTCCCCTTCATGAAGAAAATTGAAGCCAAATATCAGCTCCTCTACCTCACAGTTTAGTTACATCTGTGCTCAGTCTTTCCTGTTTTCCTCCCTCTGTGAAAGGGTAATCCTCCTACCTGTGCTCAGAGTCCTGTATCCTCCCATCTCTACAGCGACCTAGCTAGGTCAATATTATTCCTTCTCTTTCTTATCTCTTCAACTCTTCCATCTCCATCACAGATTCTTGCCCTCAGCCAATAAACATGCTTTAGTATCTACTGTCTTGTGAGAAAAAAAGTATACTTTGTTAATTCCACCTTTAAATTTATTTTCTTCCTTTTTCATAGATAAAATTCACTTAAAATTTTTTGTTAATGGCCGGGCGCGGTGGCTCACGCCTGTAATCCTAGCACTCTGGGAGGCCGAGGCGGGTGGATCGCTCAAGGTCA
>NW_012133970.1:1621922-1625356 GCF_000956105.1 Propithecus coquereli
CCCGCCTCGGCCTCCCAGAGTGCTAGGATTACAGGCGTGAGCCACCGCGCCCGGCCAATTGTCTTATTTTTACTGTGGTAAAATATATATAGCACAAAATTTACCATTTTAACCATTTTGAAGTATACAATTCTATGGCATTAAGTACATTCACATTGTGGTGCAACCATCACCACCATCCATTTCCAGAACTTTCTCGTCTTCCCAACTGAAACTCTGTACCCATTAAATACTTGCTCTCCATTCCCCCTTCCCCACAGCTCTTGGCAACACAATTCTACTTTCTGTCTCTATGCATTTGACTACTTTCAGAATCTTATATGAGAGGAATCATATGATATTTCCCTTAGCATAATGTCTTCAAGTTTTATCTATATTGTAGCATTGGCCACATTTCCTTCCTTTGTAAGGCTGAATAATATTCTAGTGTATGTATATGCCACATTTTATCTATTCATCTGTTGATGGACACGAGTTGCTTCTACCTTCTGGCTACTGTGAATACTGCTGCTATGAACGTGGCTGTACAAATAGCTGTTCAAGTCCCTGCTTTAACTTCTTTGGGATATATACACAGAAGTGGAGTCGCTGGATCATATGGTAATTCTATGCTTAAATTTTTGAGGAATTGCCATACTATTTTCCACAGCAGTTGCACAATTTTACATTCCCAGTAGCAATGCATGAGGGTTCCAATTTCTTCACGACCTTGCCAATAATTGTTATTTTCTGTTTTTTGATAGTGGTCATCCTAGTGGATGTGAAGTGGTTATCTTATTATTGTTATAAGAATTTTTATATATTCTAGATACAAATCTTTTATCAGATATCTGATTTGCAAATATTTTCTCCTATGGGTTGTCTTTTCACTTCTTGATGATATTGTTTGAAGAACAGAAGTTTTTAATTTTGACAATGTCCAATTTATCTATTTAATTCTGTTGCTCATGGTTTTGGTGTCATATCTAAGAATACATTGCCAAATCCAAGTTCACAAAGATTTATGTCTACATTTTCTTATAAAAGTTTTATATCTTTAGTTCTTACATTTAGGTTTTTGTTATCCATTTTGAATTAATTTTTGTATACAGTATGAAGTAGAGGTCCAAATTCATTCTGTTGTATGTGGATATTTAGTTATCCCCACACCATTTGTTGAAAAGATTATTCTTTCTCCCATTGCATTGTCTTGGCACCCTTGTCAAAAATCAATTAACTCTAAATGTGAGAGTTTATTTCTGGACTCTCAATTCTATTCCATGTGTCTGTCTGTCCTTGTTCCAGTATCACACTGTCTTGATTACTATAGCTTTGTAGTAAGTTTTGAAATTGGCAAGTGAGAGTTCTCCAAATTTGTTCTCATTTTTCAAGATTATTTTGACTATTCTGGGTCCCTTGAATTTCCATATAAATTTTGGGATTATCTCATCATTTCCAGAAGCTAGCTGGAATTTTGAAGTTTATTGCCTTAAATCTGTACATTGATTTGGGGAGTATTACCATCTTAACAATATCAAGTCTTCTGATTCATGAACACGTGATGTCTTTCCATTTATTTAGGTCTTTAATTTCTTTCAACAATATTTTGTAGTTTTCAGAGTATAAGTTTTGCACTTCTTTTGATAAATTTATTCCAAAATATTTTATTCTTTTTGGTGCTATTATAAATGGAATTATTGTCTTCATTTTTAGTTGGTTTTATTGCTCTTGTATGGAAATACTATTGATTTTTTTATATCGATCTTATACCTTGCAACCTGGCTGAACTTGTTTATTAGTTTATTGGTTTTTAGTGGATTCCTTAGGATTTTCTATGTGCAAGATCATGTCATCTGCAAATAGAGATAGTTTACTTCTTCTTTTTCAATCAATGTGCCTTTTATTTCATTTTCTTGCCTAATTGCCCTAGATAGAACTTCTCGTACATTGTGGAATAGAAGTGGCAAGAGTGGATATCCTTGTGTTGTTCCCGATCTTAGGAGAAAAGCATTCAATTTTTGACCATTAAATATGTTGGTTGTGGATTTTTTGTAGTTCTTGAGGATTGCTTCTCTCCCTGTGCTATGTCTCTGGAGCCTCTGCTCTGGAGATTGGGGTGGGGACTGTGGCTTGTTTCTCTGGGAGTATCACACCTGTTTCACGAGGAGAGAGCTGGGAAGGGCCGGTAGCCTCTGGTCTTATTGGCTTGCCAGTGTGGAACCTCTGCCCTTCAAGCTAGCTGGGGCAAGAGCCATCAGGGCTGCAGTATTTTTGTGCCGCTGTACCTGGGTAGAGCCTCTGCCCTATGAGTGGGGGCTGGGTGGGGGAAGGGAGCCCTCTAGGCCTCAGTCACCAGGAATTTAGCCCCTCCTGCCAGAGTTGGGGGTGGTTGAGAAACGCAGGAGGTCTGCCCTTCCTGGGGAGACACAATAGCCTTTGATTAAGGCCTAGGAAGAGAGGAAGTCTTGTCTTTGTGGCCACACCTGCCTGGAGTGGAGCTTCCATCATGCTGAACTGGGGTGGGGGAGGGTGTGGGTCGTTATTCAAGTGTCCTAGACTTTTGTTCTTCTTACTGAGATTAAGTAGATTTTCTTGAATAAATGTTTCTTAATTTGCTCTATGCCCTTAGGGCAATTTCCAGAGAGTTTAAATGGTTGTGTGTGTGCTTAATTAATTTTCACCAGTTATGAAGATTCACTGGGGAGTGGATCTGTGGAGCTCCTCACACTGCTATTTGGAAATGGAACCTCCCACATTTTTTAAATAACTACACTGTACTCCATTGAAAGGACCACTTTATTTAACTAGTTCCATACTGATTGACATTTAGATCATTTAAAATACTATGCCATTGAAAACAGTGCTGCAATTAACAAGCTTGTATATATGTTAGTATATCTGTAAGATAAGTTTATTTTGCTGGGTCAAATGGTATGAATAAAAATAAATTTCATAGATGTTGCCAAGAGGGCTTCTACCAGTAATATTTAATGGAGTATCTATTTCCTAATGCTATGGCTGTCAATCTTTAGTCTTTGCTAACCTTATTATGTGAAAAATGGTTTTAAATATAGTTTTAAATTTGTATTTTTCGTATTACGAGCGAAGTTAAGGATGTTTTCATGAGTTTATGAAGCATGCATTTCTTTTACTGGGTACTATTTATATCTTTTGTTTATTTTGAAATTTTCCAATTGATTTGTAGGAGCTCTTCATAAATTAGGAAAATTAGCCCTTAGCCCTTTGCCATATGAATTGCAAATTGTTTCATTGTTGTTTTATGTTTTGCCATTTAGACTTTCTTTTATTTTTATATGGTCGAATTTATCAATCTTTTCTTATATCGCTTCTAGGTTTGGATTATATTTAACTTAGAAGGGCATCTCCCCGCCCTGCTCTGAGATAATAATAAAAAATCTTCCATGATACCTTCTAGTAGATATAGTTAGTTATGG
>NW_012133970.1:1625896-1629790 GCF_000956105.1 Propithecus coquereli
GCCAAGGAATGATGTTTTCTTCATCTCTGTATCTCCAGTGCCTAACATAGTTACTGGCCCATTGTAGGTTGTCTATAAACAATATAGATACTTTTTTCTCTTATATTTAGTACCTGCCTTACTGTGGCAGAACATATCCTAAGGAGACCCCGATGAGTCACACCTTATAATCCCCTCCTCTTGAGTGCAGACAGAACCTGTGACTTGCTTCGAATCCATAGAATAAGGCAAAGGTGATAGGATGTCATTCTCATAATTACATTGGGTTATATAAAACTCCATCTCAGCAGAATGGAGTGAGAGAAAGTCTCCTGCTAGCCTTGAAGAGGCAGATTGCTATGATATAAACTGCCGGTGGAGAGGGCCATCTAGGAGCTACAACCGCAAGACACTGTATTCTGTCATCAACCACATGAACTTGGAAAAGCATCCAAGCTCCAGCTAAGACCCCAGCCCTGGCCTACACCTTGATTTCAGTCTGGTGGGATCCTGAGCAGCGGACCTAGCTAATCTGTTTTGGGACTATTTTAAGATGCTAAATCTGTGGGAATTTGTTACACGGAAACACAGAAGTAGACAACTGATACATTTAAATGTTTGATCCATTTAGAGCTTGTTATGAATGAGTACTTCTTGCTTTTCTTCATATTATTTTAAGTCAGTTCATTCCATCTTATCCCTGTGAGGTCAAGTTTTTAAACCGAATATATGTTTTTATTTTTTATTTATTTATTTTTTTGGTGACCCCGAGGTGATTGAATATATGTTTTTAAATATTTATTGCCATTAAAGTCCACATTCTTGGTTTGGAACCAGTGTTCTAGCATGTAGATTATTTAATAGGTTTCAGCTCCTCTTCTGTGAATTCTTACTGGATAGCTTTTCCCTGCCCTTCTGTAGATTGTTCTTTCTTTTGAGATCTAATAGCACTTACTATAGTGCATCGTAATTATCTGCTTACATTCTCATCTTCCATACTAGACTGTGAGCTCATTGAAGACAAGAACCTTGATTTTTCACTTCTTAGCACAGTACCTGACATGTAATAGAAGCTCAATAATTTTTTTGTTGTTGTATGAATAAAATGAAAGAAGGAGTGATCAGTAACAGGAAATGCTTCAGAGAACTTAAGCAGGGAAAATGTGACTTGAGGTTTCCATAAAAACTTCAAGCCCCTCTAAAGTGAGTTCTGCCCATACTCTCTCACTTAAGGACAAAGTTGTAGGCCTCCCTGTGTCCCTTGCAGCTTATGGTGGCCCCTTCCCTAATCTATCTGTGTTTGACAAGTATGTATTTGCAGGACCCTCTCATGGCAGAAACTAATGGAGTCTGAATATCAGAGCCACAGGTGGTATGGGCTAAATATATTTTGCATGGTAGGGAATTGTTGCCACCTCTTTTTCTTCCTCAAATCTATACCAGTGCTTATTTCCTACTTTATGATGGTGAACTCCTGGGAGTTGGGAAAAAAATCAAGAAACGACACCCTTTCAGCACAGTTTATTACGCGGACAAAGACATTTCACAAGTTTTTATCAAGTAAACCTGAATATCTTCCCTATTCTAAGGAAGAGCCTAGAGTAATTCTCAGATCTAATGGAGGGGACCAGGGCTAATCCTCATACTTGGAGTATAACTCATGTAAAAAAAAATGAATTAACTTAATCATATTATATAATCTGTTTGAGATTACCA
This sequence comes from Propithecus coquereli, assembly GCF_000956105.1. Classification (NCBI taxonomy): domain Eukaryota; kingdom Metazoa; phylum Chordata; class Mammalia; order Primates; family Indriidae; genus Propithecus; species Propithecus coquereli. The sequence continues at coordinate 1,627,592 of NW_012133970.1, forward strand.
GAAAGTTGGTGTTCTATGTAAAGAATGGAAATAATGGAACCCAAAGTGAGAGTTTGTTATTTATCACTATGGTTGATCTTGAAAGCAGACTGAAATTTCTCTAGAATGCAGAAGGAGAATTAATCCAGGTATTCTTATTTGATGAAAAATATGTCTAAGAATATCCAATTTCCCATTCATTGAAGCACTGTTTATAATAGTGAAAATCTGAGAACAACATAAATTTACAACAATAGGGGAATAGTTATTTTAGGATACTTTAAAAGAATATTACAGCAGATTTTAGAGAATGTTCAATGGCAAGTGTATTAGTTTGCTAGTGTTATCATAACAAAATACTGTAGACTGCGTGGCTTAAACAACAAAAATTTATTTTCTCACAGTTCTGTAGGCTAGAAGTCCAACATCAAGGTGTTGGCAGGTTTGGTTTCTCCTGAGACCTTTCTTCTTGGTTTGCAGATGGCTACCTTCTTGCTGTGCCTCATGTGGTCTATTTTCTGTGTGCATGTGCCCTGTTATCTCTTTGTATGTTCAAATTTCCTCTTATAAGGACACCAATTAGATTAGATTAGAGCCCACCTTACTGGCCTCATTTTAGCCACCTCTTTAAAGACCCAATCTCCAAACATAGTCACATTCTGAGATACTGGGGGTTAGGGCTTCAACGTATGAATGTTGGAAGAGCACAATTCAGCCCATACAGCAAGGGAAAAAATTTATAATATGAGTAGAAACATCGTAATATAATATTTACCATGACCCTAATAGTATAAACATACACAGAAAAACACTGGAAGGAAATACTCTAAAATATTAGCAAAAGATTTCTTAGGGTTTAGAAGTTATGAATAATTTTTTAAATTTTACTTCTTTATGCATAAATATATTTTCCAAATTTTCTATAGTGAACATGTGTTCTGTAATGAGAAAAATCCAATAAGAATTGCATTTTTAAAAATTCACCTCCCAGCCAGGCGCGGTGGCTCACACCTGTAATCCTAACACTCTGGGAGGCCAAGGCAGGAGGATTGCTTGAGCTCAAGAGTTGGAGACCAGCCTGAGCAAAAGTGAGACCCCATCTCTACTAAAAATAGAAAAATTAGCCGGGTGTCTTGGCGCGCGCCTATAGTCCCAGCTACTTGGGAGGCAGGAGGATCACTTGAGCCCAGGAGCTATGATGACACCACTGCACTCTATCCAGGGCAGCAGAGCAAGACTCTGTCTCAAAAAAAAAATTCAGCAAGGGCAACATACTTAACCTAAACATCTGTACCCCCATAATATGTTGAAATAAAAAAAAATTCACCTCCTTTTCCCCTAATTCTATGACTAAATTGACTTACCTATAAGAATGAAAGATAAGGAGAGATAAATGTGGCAGAATAATTAGTATCAATTGTTTAATTATAAGTGACATTTTGTTATAAGTCATGCATTGATGGAATTGGTCATGTTGGTTGGATATCCCTTGAGTAAAATGATTAAAAAGAACTTTTTTTTAACCTGAAAAGCTGGGGATTAGATTGTGTACTGTGATAACACCCCCATCCACTAACCTACAATGCCCTTCTAGAACCTTTTATCTGGCCCCTTATTTGTCATCTAATTGTAAATTCTCATCCTGAGAAGATGTTGAAATTAAAGCACCCATATCATGTACTTTAGACTGCTGTTTTTGTCTTTCTGTGGGACCAGAATATATAAGATATCAAAGCAGAAACCTTGTATGGCTATGGTCTGCCATGTGCACCCTACTATGGTATTATGTGTCACTATACGAGCACACAGCCACCACGGTGTTTCCAGATACCTTTAGAATGACCTCTATTTCCTATACATTAGCATGTTTGTACCTTATTATTGTTGTCTTTTAGGGACTTGCTCTTTCCTTATTGCTCTCAACTCTGAAACTTGCACACTTCGGCCCCTTCTTCAGAAGGAGCTGGTTCATCCAACTCTACCACCCACCCTCAAGTGACTTTTCTCTTTTCTACAGGTCCTAGGATCATACTGGTTCTTTTCCATGAGGCAAACTTGCAGAATCTGGAATTAAGGAGACATAATCTAGGTGAAGGGCAACATGGCTTTCATCAGAGGGTTAGCATTCTTAATATTAAGAATTTATTAAAAGGCTAATAAATAAATAGATGAGAAACTAGTGGATGAAATCTAATTAAATTTCTAAAAACTTTCTGAGAA
>NW_012133970.1:1630649-1633359 GCF_000956105.1 Propithecus coquereli
GGTATAGGAGACAAGTAAATGGAGATCAAAATGTCAGCATTCTTACTGATGAAACTGTTGGTGGACATGGCTTTAGATCTGTGGTCAAGTGAGCCTTTTAAATACTCTCTCCTCTGAATCAGAGAGACTTACTCACCTAGTTAGACATGCCAGGCCACCCCCACAGAGACCAAATAAGAATGCATCCTCTCTGGAGGCAGGATGGCTTCAAAAGTGGGAACCAGGAAGAACTGAGCCACACGTACTCAGTACCTTCTCTCAAAGTCATTAGTCAGATTAGTCAAATATTTCACTAGAGAGATATAGTGAGGAGGCAGAAAGAGAAAAAAGAGAGAGATACATTCCCCAAGAGCAGACATCTATCTGCTCTGACCTGTGGAGACCTGCCCCTCATTGTCACATATAGTTCCATTGGCACCGTGGATAAGAGTTCCACTCTACTCCTGAGGGCAGAGGTGGGCACATGACCCAGGATTGACCATTCATGGTATCCCAAAACCCCGGGTTGGGCACAAGTCTCGAGCAGGGCCAGCCAGGGTCATCATATGAAATTTGATATATGGACAAAGACGCCAGGGTCTAGAGAGTCTTTTGGATCACAAGCTGTAAGGATATACCACATACACATCACAAGCTGTGAGAGGAACAGGACCTAGAGAAAGGGAGTCTTGATGACATTGTTTGAACCTTGTTCCTAAAGTAAGATCTTTCCTTCACTTCCCAGTTATATGAGCCCTGTCTTAGTCCATTTAGTGTTGCTATAAAGGAATACCTGAGGCTGGCTAATTTATAAAGAAAAAAGATTTATTTGGCTCACGATTCAGATACCTGAAAAAGTTCAAGATTGGGCATCTGAGCTGGGTGTGGTGGCTCATGCCTATAATCCCAGCACTTTGGTAGGCCAAGGCAGGAGGATCACTTCAGGTCAGGAGTTCTAGACCAGCCTGAGCAACATAGGGAGATGCCCGTCGCTAAAAAAAATACAAAAATTAGCCAGGCATGGTGATGTGCGCCTGTAATCCCAGCTATTTAGGAGGCTGAGACAGGAGGACTGTGTGAGCCCAGGAGTTTGAGGTTGCAGTGAGTTAGGCTGATGCCACTGCATTTCAGCCTGGACAACAGAGCAAGACTCTTGTCTCAAAAAAAAAAAAAAAAAAAAGGTCGAGCATCTGGTGAGGGCTTCTAGCTACTTCTACTCATGGCAGAAACAAAGGGGAGCCGCCAGTGTGTGCACAGATCACATTTTGAGAGAGAAAGCAATGGGTGGGGAGGTGCCAGGCTGTTTTTAACAACCATCTCTCTGCAGGAACTAATAGAGTGAGAACTCACTCACAACCCTCCCTGAGTGACGGCATTGATCTCTTCACGAGGGATCTACCCTCATGAAGAAAACACTTCCCTTTAGGCTCCATCTCCAACATTGGGGACCAAATTTCAAAATGAGGTTTGGGGGACAAACATCCAAACTATAGCATATAGTCCCTCTTTTGCTTATACCAGTTTGAGTTGGATTTCTGTCACTTGTGGTTAAAAAAAAGAAAAAAACCTTCTGTATATACAGTCTTGAAATATGAGTTGGCATTTTTAGGCTAGGAAGGGAAGCACATTTCAGAGAAAAGAAACAGCATGGGCAAAAGCCTGAAGGTTTGAAAGGTTTAGTTGTGGCTAACGTAATGCCAAACAAGAGAACGAAAATTGAAAATAAAAGAAAACATCTTATGTGGAACAGTGTTGTAGATGCCCATTCCTAATAAAATAACTTTAAAAGAATAGAAATGGAAGGACATTTTCTTAATGTAGTAAATAGATTCCCAAACCAACAGTCACACTTACTCCCTTTTAAATTGAAAATAAAATAAGGATGTCTGTTATTGCCATTATTATTTAATATTATCTTGGGTGTTCTGGATAGTGCAGTAAGATTTGAAACAGAAATAAGAGGAATCAATATTTGAAAAGAAGAGACAAAAATACTTGCAGTTGATATAGTGGTATGCCTAAGTGTCTCCAGATAAGCAAAATAGACAAACATCAGTAGCAACCTTGCATGCCATAAATAACCAATTAGAAAATACAATGAAAGCGATCCTGGCTGGGCACAGTGACTCACGCCTGTAATCCCAACACTTTGAGAGGCCAAGGCAGGAGGATCGCTTGAGCGCAGACCAGGAGTTTGAGGTTGCAGCGAGCTATGATGATGCCACTGCACTCTAGCCTAGGCCAGAGAGCAAGACCCTATCTCAAAAAAAAAAAAAGAGAGAGAGAGAGAGAGAGAGAGAGAGAGATCCTATACCCTATGCATGATAGTAAGAAATATTAATATACATACATTTTAAAATAAGCTCAGTGAGAGAAATACATGACCCAAGAAAAACTACAAAACTTAACTGAGGCCAAGCGCAGTGGCTCATGCCTGTAATCCTAGCACTCTGGGAGGCTGGGGGCGGGGAGGACTTGAGCTCAGGAGTTCGAGACCAGCCTGAGCAAGAGTGAGACCCCCGTCTCTACTAAAAATAGAAAGAAAGAAATTGGCCAAACAACTAAAAATAGAAAAAATTAGCCGGGCATGGTGGTGCGTGCCTGTAGGCCCAGGGAGGCTGAGGCAGGAAGATCGCTTGAGCCCAGGAGTTTGAGGTTGCTGTGAGCTAGGTTGACGCCACTGCACTCTAGCCCGGGAAACAGAGTGAGACTCTGTGTCAAAGAAAAAAAA
>NW_012133970.1:1634055-1635736 GCF_000956105.1 Propithecus coquereli
TGATTCATATTTTGACAAAAATTCAGATCATATATACACACACACATCTCTCACATTTGTACATTAAAGGAAATTCAAGATAGATTACAGAATTAAGTAGAAAAGTGGGATATCATCTATGAAAGTGTGATCATTTTTAAAGTTTTAATTTTTTTTTTGAGGCAGGGTCTCACTCTGTCACCTGGGCTAGAGTGCAGAGGCATCATCATAGCTCACTGCAACCTCAAAGTCCTGGGCTCAAGGATCCTCCTGCCTCAGCCTCCCGAGTAGCTGGGACTACAGGCATGCGCCACCATGCCCGGCTAATTTTTTCTATATATTTTTAGTTGTCCAATTAATTTCTTTCTATTTTTTTAGTAGAGACGAGGTCTCACTCTTGCTCAGGCTGGTCTCGAACTCCTGAGCTCAAACAATCCGCCCACCTCGGCCTCCCAGAGTGCTAGGATTACAGGCGTGAGCCACCGCGCCCGGCCCATGAATATGTTTTGTTACACGGAAAAAGGAACTTTGGAGAGATAATTAAGGTTACCAATCAGTGGACTTTAGGTAGGGAGATTGTCTTGGATTATCTGGTGGGCTCAATGTAATCACATGAGCCCTTAAAAGTAGAAGACAGGAAGTCAGAGAGGTTCAAAGCAGGAGAAGGATTTGACACACAGTGGCTTGAAGATGAAGAGGACCATGTGGTCAAGGAAACAGGAACTTCAGTTCTACAACTACATGGAAGTGAAATCTGCCAACAACTTGAATGAGCCTAAAAGTAGATTCTTCCCCAGAGCATGTAAAAAGCAATGTATGCCTAAGATACCTTGATTGATTTTAGCCCAGCGAGACCCTGAGCAAAGAATCTCACCACTCAGTGCCAGACTTCTGACCTACATAAAGTGCAGGATAATAAATTTGTGTTGTTTTAAGCTGCCAAAATTGTAGTAATTTGTTATGGCAGAAATAGAAAACTAAAGCAGGACCTTTCCCTTTATAATTAAAATGTAATATTCGAGGTGGTACTTTGAGATCATGCGAATATTCTGTTTCCCAGCATTAAGGATTACCCATTGGTTATCTTTGCCTGAATCAGTTATAGCTTTGGTGAGTGCAAAATGGTCATTTTCTTTCTTTTTTTTTCTCAGCTGAATTACATTTTTAAATTTATTTTCTTTTCAGTTTTATTGAAGTAGAGTTGTCAAATAAGAATTGTATATATTTAAGGTGTACAACATGATGTTTTGATATATGCATACATTGTGAAATGATTACCACAATCAGACCTATTAACATATCCATCGCCTCACATAGGTACCATTTTTTTTGATGTGGTGAGAACATTTAAGACGGATTCTTTTTTTTTTTTGTCTTTGTGTGCAGTCTTTATTTCAAATAGGCTTATGCCTATAATTCCAGTGACTTGGGAGGCTGAAGTGGGAGGATTGCTTGAGACCAGGAGTTCAAGACCAGCCTGGGCAACATGGCCAGACCTCATCTTTATAGAATAATAATAATAACAATGAATTAGCCAGATGTGGCACCATGCCTGGAGTCCCAGCCACTTGGGAGGCTGATGTGGGAGGATCACTTGAGCCCAGAAGTTCAAAGCTACAGTGAGTTCTGATTGGGCCACTGCATTCCAGCCTGGGCAACAAAGCCTGGGCAACAAAGCAAGAGCTTTAAAAAAAAAGAGCAA
>NW_012133970.1:1636196-1647382 GCF_000956105.1 Propithecus coquereli
GCAACCAAATCATCATACATACCAATATATTATTCTGAATATGTATCAAGTTTCTATTGACTACTTTCCATGTGCCAGCAAGGAAGACTTGACTTCATAATTTCATCTAAGTATCAAAACAGCCCTGTGAAATATGTATATTATATACAGAAACTGAAGTTCAGAGATGTTAGGTAATTTGCTCAGTGCCACAGTAGCTGAACTGTGAATTAACCTAGGCTTAATTCCAAACACTGCACTCCTAACCCCTATGTAATAAGGTTTCAGTTGTATTGTGTGTGTTTTCTTTCCCTAATTACATTATTAACACTAGGAGGGCATGGATTTTCTGTAGTCTCTTCATTGCTATACTAGCTACTATACGTGGTCAGTGTTCAATAAATACTTAACAAATGCCTAAATGGAGCTGCAGTTAGCTGAAAATACCAATTACTTAAAAAAGGATTTATATTTTATACTCATGGGTGACATATTCATAATGGATCATTAAAGGAAGCAAGGCTATTTGAGTCTATCCTTAACGTCCAAGATGTCTTGGTGGAGGAGAACCACACCTTCACCACCTTTGCTGCTCCTTTATGAGTAAGAATTGACTGAGCCAGATGGATTACGGATCTGAACCAGTGTGGTCATTCTTAGATTCTTTGGCTCCTTTTGTTGCCTAGTAACCCCTGGCCTAAAAGGGCCTGCTTCTCTCCCAGTTTGGCTTTGCTGGCAGCCACACCCCTCTTCTTCTGCATTTGAATGAGATGTGGGACCTACAGGAGGCAGGCATTGAAGCCCAACAAGACCGGTTTTATCAGTAAGGTGGTCAATGATAATAATGGTTTGGTGTCAGGCGAGTTGTGCCTCTCAGCCTCATCTTACTCATCAGTAAAATGGAATTTAACAAGCTATTTCTCCAGAATTTCAGTATTGTCAGAATTTCATATTTAATAGTTTAATATTTATAGGCAGCTGGAGATACATCAGGGATAGACTGGGGCCTAGAAATCTAGATGGGATTCATTATCTGTATACAGGTGGTTTGAAACCATCTTCCATTCTCTTGCTGCCTGCATTAGAAATACCCACAGCTGAGGATGAGAGCTGAGGGCTTGGGGTCAGATGTGTAGACAAGAAAGCTAAGGATTACTGAGGGAGAGTGAGGTGGAGACTCCTTATACTGTTTCCCCTACCACTCATCACACACACACACACCCTATTCCCCCCTAAACACACCCCATATCATCCCCCTGCCCGATCCCCATTCCCGCCCAGAATCACTGATTCTGACTAACAGGGCACAGAGGAAGAAAATGATGCCTCTTATTGTCCTGCTCTGACGACCAGCGAGGCAAATGGGAAAAGGCTGCCCTTCCCTTTTCTCGCTCTCTGCCACGCCAGGCTTGCTGTTGCGGGTGGGAAGCAGCCTAAGGCTCCACGCAATCCCTTTTGCAAAGCCAAGGAGTGTGTGTGCTGTGTGTATTGTGTGTAGGGAGGTGGAATGGGGGTGGGATCCCATGACGTTACCGGCTCCGCCTCTCTGTGTATATAAGGGGCGCTTGGCGCGCAACGACCCCAAGCCGCAGCTTTGAAGCCTGAGCAGCCGAACTCGGCAGCCCCGACCCAACTCGGCTTAACTCAGCCTCACCGAGCCCGATCCGAGGCTTTTCACTCCCTGGGCTTGCCACAGCTCTCTGGTAAGCATTCGGGGCCGACACGTGTGTCGGAGGGGGGACAGCGAGGGTCCGGGCGTACCTAGGATTCTCTGGCAACCATAGCATGCAGTTGCATCTACGCAGCCGTGACCTGTTGCTGGCGAGACCCCCGCCCCGGGAGCCAGGGCGCCCATCTCCACCCCAGTCCCGGACCGTTTCTAGATGGGGGTCTAAAAATCTGGGAGCTGAGTCGGGGGGCTTCGGGCGGAACCCCTCCCCTCTGCGGAGAGGAGGGTGCAAGCAATCCCCGGCTGCCCTGAGGCCCCTCTCGGGTGCGTCTCCTAATCTTTAGATGTCGAAGCCCCGCCTCACTGTTGATGCTCGCAGGTCAGCCTAGCAGGGCGGGAGGAAGTGGGGGAACATTTGCTTACTCCCCTGGGCAAAGGCAGCGCTGGTTAAGCGGTGTGGGCTTGGAGAGGAGAGATGGGATTGTATCGGTGCTCACTTTTGATCCTCGGCCAAGGTCCGTCCCCTCTCCCTCCGGACTGTCTGGGGGCCATGTCTGTTTGAAGCCTTGGGGGCGAGCACCTGGGTTGAGTTCTGTTTAATTCCCAAGTAGCCACAGGCCGGGGAACAGACACATTAGGTTTCAGGGTTCCTGGGTTGGGATCTAGGATAAACCCTATGGTTTCCAGGCCACAGAAAGAAGAGACCTAATATTGGTTGAGCACTTACTAGGTGCTGGCCACTGTACTTTAAGGGCCTTTCACATGCCTTTTCTCAAATTAGTCCTTCCAAAAACCTTGTGAGATATTATAATTCCTACTTGTGTCTGAAGAAACTGAGGTTAGAGGTAAAATGACTTGCCTTTGTCCCTTTGATAGCCCCCTGCCCCCACTCCTCCATAGTTTTCTTTGGTGGAGTGGGTCTTGTAATTCACTTTTAGAGCTTAGGGATAATGAGCCCTATTGAAGGGCATTTGTCTTGTTTTTCACCAGATCCTAGCATCCTCTTCAATTCCAGCTAGAATGCTGTGGCAGGCACTTCGCAGATTTGGTCAAAAGCTGGTACGCAGACGTACACTGGAGCCAGGCATGGCTGAGACTCGCCTTGCCAGATGCCTGAGCACTCTGGATTTAGTGGCCCTGGGTGTGGGCAGCACATTGGGCGCAGGCGTGTATGTCCTGGCTGGCGAGGTGGCCAAAGAGAAAGCAGGACCATCCATTGTGATCTGCTTTTTGGTGGCTGCCCTGTCTTCTGTGTTGGCTGGGCTGTGCTATGCGGAGTTTGGTGCCCGGGTTCCCCGTTCTGGTTCGGCATATCTCTACAGCTATGTCACAGTGGGTGAACTCTGGGCCTTCACCACTGGCTGGAACCTCATCCTCTCCTATGTCATCGGTGAGATGGTGGGGCAAGGGGGGAACTGCACAGCCAGTGAAGGGGCTTTGGGTCAGGAATCTGGGTGGAATGTGAGGCCGAAGTATTCTTTATTATTCAAAGGACCTCAATACCCCTAAATGTGTGTATTTGTTGGGGGTCTGGGAGGGTTGAAGGTGTGCAGAAATTCTTCATTCTACTCACCTCTGTCCTGGTTTCCTTAATTAAGTGAATAGTTTTGGTTTTTAAAAAGTAAGAATAGGCGAAAATGGCAAGAGATTTGTGCGAGACTGGTGTGGGGGAGGGAGGGAACTTGACCCCTTGTTTCTTCCTCTGCTGCGCCAGGTACAGCCAGTGTGGCCCGGGCCTGGAGCTCTGCTTTTGACAACTTGATTGGGAACCACATCTCTCAGATTCTTCAAGGGACCATCTCACTGCATGCGCCCCATGTCCTAGCAGAATATCCAGACTTCTTTGCTCTGGGCCTTGTGTTGCTGCTCACCGGTGAGGCGAGGGGCGGGGTATAAAGATGGAGGTGGGGTTAGGAGGGGCTAGGCCCTGGGGCCAGGAATGAGGATGGGGGCTGGGCTTGAGAAGGGCTTAATGAAGGTGATAATGGTGGGGAAGAAGTGAAGCCGGGAAGGAATATAGAGGCAGGGAACAAAGTTTGGACTGAGAGCTTTATTTCTCATGGTCCTGAATGCATTTCTTCCACAGGATTGCTGGCTCTGGGGGCTAGTGAGTCGGCCCTGGTTACCAAAGTGTTCACAGCAGTGAACCTTTTGGTTCTTGGTTTTATCATCGTCTCTGGCTTCATTAAGGGGGACCTGCACAACTGGAAGCTCACAGAAGAGGACTATGAATTGGCCATGGCTGAACTCAATGACACCGATAGGTTAGAGAGTCACTCTTAGGAACTGCAGAGCTGGGAACGCCATGGGGAAGAGGGGGATCTGTGCTGAAGGATTCCGGATGGGGATGGGGAAGAATGGGAGGCTGGGCCTTGAAGTTTGGCATCAGAGAAAAGGTGCAGAGTTGGCTGAACACACCCTTACCTTCTCCATCCCTTCTTTCACTCTAGCTTGGGCCTTCTAGGTTCTGGAGGATTTGTGCCTTTCGGCTTCCAGGGGATTCTCCGTGGAGCAGCTACCTGTTTCTATGCATTTGTTGGTTTCGACTGTATTGCTACCACTGGTAACAGTCATTCCATTTCTGTCTGGGGCTTGGGCACAGTGTGTGCTCAGGCTGCATGCAGATTGAGGGTGGTGGTAGAGGGGTGGGCCTGCTTCCCTGACGCAGAACTTTGTGCCCCTTCCTGCAGGGGAAGAGGCTCGGAATCCCCAGCGTTCCATCCCTCTGGGCATTGTGATCTCACTGTTAGTCTGCTTTTTGGCGTATTTTGGGGTCTCTTCGGCACTCACCCTCATGATGCCGTACTACCAGCTTCAGCCTGAGAGCCCTTTGCCTGAGGCGTTTCTCTATAGTGGATGGACTCCTGCCCGCTACGTTGTGGCTGTTGGCTCCCTCTGTGCTCTTTCTACCAGGTCAGTGTCAAATGTTTGTTTTCCTCTGCTGTCAGAGTCTCGGGTTATAGCATTCAGTACCAGAGAATACCCCTTGAAAGGGCTGTGAGGTGAAGGTGGAGATTCCTTAAACACATAGGCTTGGGACGAGAGATGCCAGCCACTCTGGGCATTCTCCTTTCCAGCCTCTTGGGCTCTATGTTCCCCATGCCTCGGGTAATCTACGCGATGGCAGAGGACGGCCTCCTGTTCCGTGTCCTTGCCCGAATCCACACCAGCACACGCACCCCCATCGTGGCCACTGTGGTCTCTGGCATTATTGCAGGTGAGAAATCTTCTTTCCCCTTCCCCTAGTTGTTTCACCGACTCCTTCAATTTTGCTATTCCCTTTTCTTATTTCTTGTTTTTCTGCTCATCAATTTCAGCATTTATGGCATTCCTCTTTGAACTCACTGATCTTGTGGACCTTATGTCAATTGGGACCCTGCTTGCTTATTCCCTGGTGTCTATTTGTGTTCTCATCCTCAGGTGAGACTCCCTTCCTCTGCATACTGAGATTGGGGTTTTTAGTTTTGGATGAGGCATGATGGAGATCTGCTCCTCCTTCCCCCTGCCTTCATCATCCTGACTTTCCTTGAGGAATTTGGGTATCCCTCCCTGCCAAAAAGAGCCTCTACCCTTAATGGTGATGAAGAAGATTAGACTGCCTGGGAGAAGGTGGCAGAGTTGTTAAGGGTTGTTCTTTTTTTTTTTTTTTTTTTTTTTTGAGACAGAGCCTCACTCTGTTGCCCGGGCTAGAGTGCTGTGGCGTCAGCCTAGCTCACAGCAACCTCAGACTCCTGGGCTCAAGTGATCCTCCTGCCTCAGCCTCCTCAGTAGCTGGGACTACAGGCATGTGCCACCATGTCCAGCTAACTTTTTCTATATATTTTTAGTTGTCCAGCTAATTTCTTTCTATTTTTAGTAGAGACGGGTCTCACTCTTGCTCAGGCTGGTCTCAAACCCCTGACCTCAAGGGATCTTCCCGCCTCTGCCTCCCAGAGGGCTAGGATTACAGGCATGAGCCACTGCGCCAGGCCAAGGGTTCTTAATACTGCCTGCTTATTCTTGCCTCAGGTATCAGCCTGATCAGGAGATGAAGACTGAGGAAGATGAAGTGCAGTTGCAGGAGGAGAAGATACCTGAAGCAAAGAAGCTGACCCTACAAGGACTATTTTGCCCACTCAACTCTGTCCCTACTCCACTCTCTGGCCAAGTTGTCTATGTTTGTTCCTCGCTGCTTGGTGAGCAGTGGAATTTTTATCTGGGGTGGCTCTGAGGTCAGCATGATGGGGTGGAAGTATGTGGTATTTGGTGGGCTGAGGAAGAACTAGAGAGAGGGTGACCCTCCTTGGGATGAGGTGCGTAACATCTTAGCATGTTCGCCTCAAGAGTTAGTTTTGATGTCTCTCAACTTGACTTTTGAAGCTCTACTGCTGATTGTTCTTTGCCTGGTGCTGGCCCAGTGGCCAATTCCATTGCTTTCTGGAGACCCAGTGTGGATTGCAGTGGTTGTGCTGCTCCTCATGCTCATTACTGGAATCACTGGGGTCATCTGGAGACAGCCACAGAGCTCCACTCCCCTTCACTTTAAGGTAAATGACCCTTCTCTTTGCCCCCATAAACCCATCTTGGGAGAATAGGCTCCAGATACCTTGAGGTCTAATAAAGCTTATAAATGTTCTTTAATTGGAGATAGGACATAGGCAGTACTGAAGCCAAAGACTTCTTGTCTGACCCTCTTTAGTTCCTTTCCAGTTTCATTTCCCTGAGCTCGGTGTAATCTTGGAGAACCCCATATAAGGCGTGCTAAATGAATGGCCACTGAAATACAGAGTATGAGTAGGGGTTGGACTCTCCCTCTTCTGTCCTATGTAGGGTAGTGATCTCTTTCTAGGTCATCCTGTGGTGTGTACAAAGAAGATTTTACTTTATTTTCAGGTGCCTGCTTTGCCTCTCCTCCCACTAATGAGCATCTTTGTGAATATTTACCTTATGATGCAGATGACAGCTGGTACCTGGGCTAGATTTGGGGTCTGGATGCTGATTGGTAGGTATCCACTTGGGAAGTATAAGCCTCTTGGGTGTGCTAGCCCAACTCCTTTCCCTCTTGGTCTCAAGTAGGAGACCTGTTAAGCCTTTGCAAGTCACTACTTCCTCACCTCACAGCTACCTTTCCCCACTAGGGTTTGCCATCTACTTCGGCTATGGGATGCAGCACAGCCTGGAAGAGGTTAAGAATGACCAACCCCCGCCCGAGTCTAGGGCCAAAACTGTAGACCCTGATCTCAGCAATCTCTGTGCCCACTCAGTTTGATGACATCACACCTGAATGCCACCTGGTCCCCCCACAAAATAATGGAGAGCAATCTTGATCCCAGGGAGAGCTAGCCTTCCCATGTGATGTTGGTGGGGGATACTAATAGAGCTCTGTATTTATTGTGGAGTGAAGGCCATGTCTTTGCTGTTTCTTGTCTACTTTATTTTTTACTTGTCTACTCTTAAATGGTCTCTGTAGCTGCTTACTGGCTTTTAAAAATTATTATTAAAAGAAAGTTTAAAAAAAAAAAAGAAACTGTCCTGTTTTTTGAGGGGGAAGAACTTCAGAGAAGTTATCTTGTTTTTTCTCCTGTTACCACAAAAGTATCTGTTGTGCCTGTGTGTGCTTCTTGTTGAATCAGGGTTGGAGGAGGGTGGTGTAAGTAGCCATCAAGTCTAGTCACACTTAAAGGAATGACCTTGAGATAATATTTTCCCCTCACTACACTAAAAGTTAGTTTCTTGATAAGTAGATGGCAATACTTGTCTCTGGCATTTAGGGGTGGACTCTGATCTCAGCACTGGCATTGGTTCAGGCCTACACTGAGACCATTGTCTTCTGTTCCATCCCTTCTAGTTGGACCAGTCCCAGACTTCCGTGATTGCCTGGGCAACAGAAATTTTTGCTGGGGTGTTTGGCACTGCTAGGGTAGACAGTTGTGGGGAGTTTGGTAAAGGATTGTATATATATATGGATATAGATTGCTATAGAAGTAGTAAGGGAACAGAGGTCAGAGCCCTGCTCAAACCGAGAACTATTCATTCATTCATTTATTCAACAAACAACAAATATACGTGAAGCTCCTATAAAATGCTAGGCCCTGTGCTAGGTGCTGGGGATACAAACATGAATAAAACATAGTTCCTGCCCTCAAGGAAGTCACGCTCTAGTGGGGGAGACAGGCAGGTAAACATGACTACAAAACAATATGATTCGTACCAGGACACTACTGAGTGCTGCGGAAACACAAAGAAGGATACAGTTGACTTGAGTCTGCAGTACATGATTATGAAGTGGACTGAGGGGAGAGTTTGACTATCAGTGAACAGTGTGCAGGAAACCATGGAAGGATTAAAAATCAGACTATTTGGGGTGTGGCATACAGTTTACTGTGGCTGGAGGGTGGCCACATTATGGGGTGGTGAGAGAAGAGACCTTATGCGAGGCCATGAATACCCTACTAAAGAATTCAGTTATCTTATAAATGGTGTGTGTGTGGAGGGAAGGGATGGAGAGTCACTGAAGGATTCCAAGCAAGGGGATGGTTGGATTTGTTAGTCTGGCAGCAGCACGGAATATAGCTTGGAAGAGGGCGGGGAAAGCTAGACTAGGGAGATAATAGCAACCATTTATTGAGTATTTATTATATTGTAGTTACTCTGCATAAAATCTCATTAAGTTAGATTTAGGGGTCAACAACTCAGAGGACATGTATTATGTGATAGAAGCTGCATGGGGCTAAAGATTTCCTTGTGACAAAATAATAAAATTTTTGCAGCAAAAATTATACAATTTCCTTTATATACAAAGAGCTCTTACAAATGAATAAGAAATAGAGATGCACAACCTGATAGAAAAATGAGTAAAGGATGTAAATAGTTTTCAGAAAAAAATATAAAACACCAACAAATATAAAAGATGCTCAACCTTACTCATTAAAGAAATGCAAATCAAAACAACCATGAGATCTTAGTTCTTACCTTACAGAGTAGCGAAACAAATTTAAACAACTAGGCATTGGCAAAAGTGAGGGTAAACAGGCAGTCTCGTGCATGATAGGGCTATACATTCTTGTAACTTTTGTGAAGGGCAATTTGATAATTAAAATCACATTACTTTTCAGTTTACAATTCCACTTACAGAAAATTTTAAAATTTACATAGGTATAGAGATGTTAACTGTGACATTATTAATAACAGCATAAAACTTGGAAGCTACATAATGTGCATCGTCAAGGAACTAGTTAAATAAGTTACAATATATTAATTCAGTGGGATACTTTTGCAGCCATTAAAAAAGTAAGATAGACTTATATGTGCCAATAAGTAATATGAAAGATCTCCAAGATACTCTGTTAAGTAAAAACAAAATGAGATGAAATCCCAAGGTATAGAATATTTGTGAGAGAACAAAAGAGAATGTATTCATAAATTCTTTTTTCAGGAAAAATATATAAGGAACCGTTAACCTATGATTTCCCTTCTCTACTTTTTCAATTTTTTACCAAGTACAGACATCACTTCTTTCCTTCCTTCTGTAATGATCATAATAGTAAAAGAATAGGGTAACACTAACATTTAAGGGATAGAGGAGGAAGACTCGGTGAAGGAGATGGAGAAGGAATGGCTGAAAAGACGGGTGAGTGGTGTGGAAGTCTAGGGAGGAAAAAACTTCTCGGGAACAGTGAATAGGCAATGCCCCAAGTCGACAATACCAAATGCTGCCTGAAGAACCAAGTTAAATAAGGTAAGGACAGAGTGGGTTTCACTGGTTTTGTCAGTTTTCATTTTGAGAATCAGGCAGTAGGGGCGGAAGACACGTTGCAGTGGGTTGAGTGAATGGAGGCTGAAGACGTGCACACGAGGGGCTGTAGGCTAGCATTTCAGGCAGTAGCTGGAGGAAGTTGAGGCAGAGTTTTGATTTTTTAAAAGATGGGCAATTCTTGCAATTACTTCAGATTGTCAATAGAGAGAACTGATAAATCCTGGTACTGCTATTTAAACAAGCCACTTGTGAAGGAGGAAGTGGTTCTGTGGTTTGGTTTTCTAGTCTTTTCATTCAGCGCAGTGTTTTCCAGACTTCAGACACCTGATTATAACCTTTACGAATTTTTTCTCCATGTGTGATTCTTGTACTGAGTATTTTTTTAAAAATAAACTCCTCACTTTTTTAAAGCTTAAATATACTTATTTTTAAAAGAAAACATTTTATCATTATCCTAAATAGAAAACAAAGTATTTTTCTAATACACATTAAAATATTAATAAATATCCAACTATTAAAAATGTTTGGCTGTGCAACATCTAAAATATTTTGGAAACATTCATACAGTTAACACAGTGAATAGTCAGGCATTGTCCTTGAAGATGGGGTAGAAAATTGCTTTAGGCATGGTCTAATCTTAACCTCCTCAAGGACATAGAGATAAAACTGACCCAAACAAAGTACAAAGATGCAAAGTAGGAGTCGGGCATCATGGCTCATGCCTGTAATCCTAGCACTTTGGGAGGCATAGGTGGGGGGATTACTTGAGGCCAGGAGTTCGAGACCAGCCTGAGCAAGAGCAAGACCGCATCTCTACAAAAAATAGAAAATATTAGCCAGGCGTAGTGGTACGCAACTCTACTTCCAGCTATTCAGGAGGCTGAGGCAGGAGGATCGCTTGAGCCCAGGAGTTTGAGGTTGCCATGAGCTATGATGATGCCACTGCACTCTAGCCTGCGTGACAGAGAGAGACCCTGTCTCAAAAAAAAATAATAAAAAATAAAAAGGGCTGGTCCAAGTGCAGTGGTGTTTACAACTAATTGATCACAACCAGTTACAGATTCTTTGTTCCTTCTCCACTCCCACTGTTTCATTTGACTAGCCTTAAAAAAAAAAAGATGCGAAGTAGGAAATAATAAGTGTCCCAAGAGAGGTATGTATGAAGTACTGTGAGAATCCACATGAGAAAGTTCTGGCAGGGAGTTCTGGGAAGACTTCGTGGAAGTCAAGGCTTTTAAGCTGAGGCTTAAAGAGTAGGTAAAATTTCACAAATTGAGGTGAGAACATTCCAGGAAGAAGGAACCTCGTGCGCAAAGGCAAAAAGATGGGAAAGCTTATAATTCAACTTGCCCAGAGCGCCTAGGATTTTGAAGGAGCGAAGTGGAAAAATAAGGCAGGAAAGCTAGGTTCCAGTGAGACTCTTGAAGGCCATTAATTCCAGGGCCTGCAACTGAACGGCAAGAAGTGTGTGGTTGAGTGTTAAAATATGTGAAGTGGCTCTGTGATCTGGTTCAAAGAATTCTGCCTCAGTTCTACCTAGTTACATACTCATACCCTAGATCTTGTCAGAATGTAGCCTCTGAAATTACTAATTCAAACATCAAGTTCTCCATAAAAGATTCCAAATAGCCTTTGTGTTGCTATAATGGAATACTTGAGACTGGGTAATTTATAAAGAAAAGGTGTATTTGGCTCCTGATTCTGCTGGTCAAGATTGAGTATCTGGTGAAAGCCTCAGGCTGCTTCCACACCTGAAGGAAGGTGAAGGGGAGACAGCATGTGTGGAGATCATGGCAAGAGAAA
>NW_012133970.1:1648890-1658219 GCF_000956105.1 Propithecus coquereli
TGAGACTCTGTCTCAAAAAAAAAAAAATGGGCAAAGGACTTGAATAGATATTTCTCAAAAGAAGACATACAAATAGCCAATAGATGTATGAAAAAATGCTCAACACTTTTAATCATCAGAGAAATGCAAATTAAAACCACAATGAGATATTACCTCACTCCTGTTAGATTGGCTATTATAAAAAAGATGAAAGATAAGCATCGGTGAGGATGTGCAGAAAAGGGAATCCTTATACACTGCTGGTGGTATTGCAAATTAGTACAGCCATTTTGGAAAACAGTACAGAGGCTCCTCGAAAAACTAAAAATAGAATTACCATATGATCCAAAAATCCCACTACTGGGATTGAAATCAGTATGCTGAAGAGATGTCTGCACTCCTATGTTCATTGTAGCATTATTCACAATAGCCAACATATGGAAACAACCTAAG
The DNA here is from genome assembly GCF_000956105.1 of Propithecus coquereli. Classification (NCBI taxonomy): domain Eukaryota; kingdom Metazoa; phylum Chordata; class Mammalia; order Primates; family Indriidae; genus Propithecus; species Propithecus coquereli. The sequence goes on from NW_012133970.1 coordinate 1,649,323, forward strand.
TGTCCATCAATGGAGGAAAGGATTTTAAAAATGTTGTATATATGCACAGTCGAATCCTATTCAGCCTTACAATTAGGAAATCCTGTCATTTGCTATGACATTGATAAACCCAGAGGACATTATGTTAAGTGAAATAAGCCAGGCACAGAGAGACAAATACTGTATGAGCTCACTTACATGTGGAATCTAAAAAAGTCAAACTCATAGAGAGTAGAATGGTGGTTACCAGAGGCTGAGAGGAGTGGGGAGGTGGATGGTGAAAGGGGAGATGTTGCTCATTGGGTACAAAGTTACAGTTAGACAGGAGGAATTAAGTGCTGGTGTTCTATTGCATGGCAAGGTGACTATCATTAATAATAATGTATATTTCAAAATACTAATGGCTAAGAGAAGATTTTAAATGTTCTCATCAAGAAGAAATGATAAATATTTGAGGTGACAGATACGCTAATTACTCTGATCAGTCCACAATGTATGCATGTATTGAAACCTCACACTGTATGCCATAAATATATACAATTATTATCTGTCAATTAAAAATAAAATAAAACTTAAACCAAACATCAAATTCTCTGTCTACAAATTCCCAAGCTTTCCCAGCTCACTGGCTCAAATAACCCCATTACAACAATTCTTTGATTTTATGAAGCTTCCAATTCACTGACCGCCCCCCTTCCCAAACACACTTCTCTGTTTTCCTCAGTCTCCCCCAATCTTTGCTTGCTCCCTTTCCCACTTAAATTCTTGAATTTATTATCATTATCACTCTTTTGCAAATAAATACTTTCAACTTCCTAGGCAATACTCCAGAGTTCCCCTCCAACCCATCCCCTGGAGGCATCCAAACATTCATCTTCTTCATACTTTAACCTGTGCAGTTCAGGATTGTTGGAAGCAATCATACAACTGGGCAGGTTAAAGATCAACAACCTCAACCAGGCCCTCAGCATAACTGAAAATCCTTCTTTTCTCTCAATTCCCCTGCTCTCTGAAACAACTCTTTCTTACCTTATTTACATTCTTCAAATCTCTCTTTCCTACTCTCTGCTGTTGACTTTGCCTTATACTTTGTTGAGAAAATACATGCCCATCAGATAAAAACTTCCTCATTTTCCTGTGGATTTTTTTTTTTTTTTTTTTGAGACAGAATCTCACTGTGTTGCCCGGGCTAGAGTGCTGTGGCGTCAGCCTAGCTCACAGCAACCTCAAACTCCTGGGCTCAAGCGATGCTCCTGCCTCAGCCTCCAGAGTAGCTGGGACTACAGGCATGCGCCACCATGCCCGGCTAGATTTTTCTATATATTTTTAGTTGTCCAATTAATTTCTTTCTCTTTTTAGTAGAGACGGGGTCTTGCTCTTGCTCAGGCTGGTCTCAAACTCCTGAGCTCAAACAATCCACCCGCCTCGGCCTCCCAGAGAGCTAGGATTACAGGTTCCTGTGGGTTTTTAAAAGTGGAAACAGCATCTCTTTTGCCCCCTAAAGATAAAAATATATGTTCATTGTAGAATATTCAAAAATACTGAAAAATTGGCTGGGCGCGGTGGCTCCGCGCCTGTAATCCTAGCACTCTGGGAGGCCGAGGCGGGCGGATTGTTTCAGCTCAGGAGTTCGAGACCAGCCGGAACAAGAGCGAGACCCTGTCTCTACTAAAAAAAATAGAAAGAAATTATCTGGATAACTAAAAATATATAGAAAAAATTAGCCGGGCATGGTGGCACATGCCTGTAGTCCCAGCTACTCGGGAGGCTGAGGCATTAGGATCGCTTGAGCCCAGGAGTTTGAGGTTGCTGTGAGCTAGGCTAATGCCATGGCACTCACTCTAGCCAGGGCAACAGAGTGAGACTCTGTCTTAAAAAAAAAAAAATACTGAAAAATATAAAGACAGTGAAAATTCTCCCAAATCCCACCACTCAAAGATAAACATTGTTGACATTTTGGTAAATATTCTTCCAGACATGTTTTTTCAAATATGCATATAATTTTACCTAAATGTAAACCTTCTCTGTAAACTTTTCTCTTTTTAAAACTCAACAGTACGATATAGGCATTTCCCTAGTCTTATAACTATAGATTGTTTTCACAATAAAGTTTTTAAAGACTGTCCATAAATTGTATAACTAACTAGTCCACTACTGGTGAACATTTAAGTAGTTTACAATGCTTCAGTGAATGTTTCTGTTAATCTAGATTTTCCAATTTCATCTTTTGGAAAATTCCTAAAAGGGGAATTCTTGGTGACAGGGTACATACATTTAAGATTTTGATACATATTTGCTAAATTGCCTTTCTTTCAGAAAATTTGCAATAATTTATGCTCCTACCAACAGTGCACGAGTGCTTGTTTTGTATGTCTTGCCAAATTTGAGGTTTTGTTCATCATTTTAACCTTTGCCAATCTGATAGATGAAAAATTTGCCTTGCTTTAATTTGCATTTCTATGATTACTGGTGAGGTTGAATATCTTTTTAGATGTTGACTGGCTATATTTCTTCCTGTGTAAATTATCTTATGTCCTTTGAGCATTTATTTACTAGAGTATTTGTCTTTTTTGTTTTGATTTGAAGAGCTCTTTTTATATTAGACATGTTAACTCTTTATCTGTTACATGTTGGAAAAATCTTTTTCTAGTCTGTGGTTTGTCTTTCAACCTTGCTTATAGTGCCATACAACAGATTTTTTTTTTTTTGAGGCAGAGTCTCACTCTGTTGCCCGGGCTAGAGTGCCGTGGCGTCAGCCTAGATCACAGCAACCTCAAACTCCTGGGCTCAAGCGATCCTCCTGCCTCAGCCTCCCGAGTAGCTGGGACTACAGGCATGCGCCACCATACCTGGCTAATTTTTTTTTCTATATATTTTTAGTTGTCCAGCTAATTTCTTTCTATTTTTTTAGTAGAGACAGGGTCTCGCTCTTGCTCCAGCTGGTCTCAAATTCCTGAGCTCAGATGATCCTCCTGCCTCAGCCTCCCAGAGTGCTAGGATTTCGGGCGTGAGCCGCCGCGCCCAGCCCATACAGCAGATTTTATTTTTCATGTAGTAAAACTTATTATTGTTCCTTTTTGATTCTGGTTTCCAGATCGTGCTTAGATTTTGCCATCAAGTTTATAAAATATTCATCCCTATTTTCTTATCGAAATTTTATGATTGGATTTAATCTTCAATTAATCTAGAATTTATTTTAGTATATGAAGTGAGGTAAGGATCTAGTTTTTTTGTTTTGTCATAAATGGCTATCCAGTCATTTCAATACTTTTTCTTGAATAATTCTTTTCCTCACTGATTTCAATAATTCCTATATATATTTGGGCCTGTTTCTGGACTCTGTTCTGTTCATTTATCTGTATGCACTATTACCACACAATTTTATTTACAATAGTTTTAACATCTGCCAGAAGAAGCCCTTCTTCCTCACTCCATTAATGTTTTTGTATTTATAATTTTCCTGACTATAATTGCATGTTTATTCTGGAAGCGTTTTTCTTCTCTTAACAGGGTATAATGCTGCCTTATTAACTAATTTGTGTTCTTGGTTGCTTACTCTCTTTTAATCCACTCTATTAACAAGAGTCTTAATAGGCTCTCACTAGAGTCCAAACTGTTCATCCACCTTAGGTACTATCGATTTTATCATTTCTGTAACATCTTGTTAAAGGGCAAGACAGAAAATGTGCAGTTTATGTTAGAGTAAGGGAAGATAATCCACAGCATGTTGAGTGCCACTTAATGGCATTTTACTATTCAGTCTTGCTTATCCTCAATGCATACCTGCTTCTTTTATCTCCTCTCCTCTTCTCTCTTTTTTACCTTTTTTTCCTGTTTCTTTTCACTCTCATTTACTTGTAACATCTAGGGAGTGCATCTGGATGAAAAAAAAAGAAATTGGAGATACCCATGCAACACCAGCATTTTCACCCTTTCTTTGTATTTTCCTTTATTCACTGGCCCTTTCAACGCAGCTCAGTAGCCCTAACTTTGGAGTCATATTTACAGTCAGTATTAATACAGTCATGTGATTGCTGTATGCCTTATATCATCTTGGATAATATCCATTTTACTACAGACATTATTGATCGTTAAGAGCTCTAAGATGTATGCAGAAGAGCCGCTGTAGTCTTGAGAGCTGAAGTCTAATTATTGTCTTGTTCATTCATCTGTTCATCCATGAACAAAGAAGCTACGGTAGAGCCAGGGCCTTGAGTGGGATAACAGAAACAGGAAGTCCTTAGTTTGCCAACCAGGAAATGATAATGGGAACTAACATTTGTTAAGTGCCTACTATATGCCAGCCACTCGCTGTTCTAGATGATTTATGTGTACTATTTCATTCAATCAGAAGCCTAGAACTACTTTTATTCCCATTTTACAGATGAGAAAACTGAGGTGCTAAGATTCTAAGAGCTGGCACAAGGCCAGACAGTATGTGGTGTACGGAGAGTCAGTCAACTGCAGGATACTAGACTGCCCTTTTCACCAGACTTCTTTCCCTAATTTGGCAATCTAGGTTTATGAAATGAAGACATGCCAAATTGCAGGGTGCAAAAGAACAGGTGTGAATAGCAGTGCTTTCTCTGTTTTCTCTTTTCTCTTTTCTTCATTGTACTATGTAATCTACATGCAGGAAATTTTGAAGAGGGAAAAGAAATTATTTTTGGAAACCTCACCTTTTCCATGAGATACTAAGACTGATTCTGAGACTTTCAGGGTCAAGAGGGAATTCTGTTAATGTTCCCAGGAATCAGAGCCGTGGTGTCTCTTCTTTATCCTGTTAGCCGGCTTCACATCTGGCCTGACTGAAGTGCACAAGGCTTAAAAGAGGGGTGTATGAAGGAAGAAGTGGCAGTCTTGCTAATGTTTTGATTTGGGGTTCATTTCCAAATCTGGAGGCATCATGCCTTAACATCGTTGTCTCTGAGTGGAGATTTCCATAGAGGCCGATCCCCTCCTTGCAAGCATCATGCATAGATTTAGCTGGAAACAAACATCCATTTGTTTGGAGATGGGTGGGACAAGACAGCTTGCCCTAAGCCTGCAAGGGGAGTCATTAAAGTAGTTTCCTAATTAATTGACAAAGGCAGGACAGCAGAAACATGTCTTCAAACTACGGGGTTTTTCAGTCTCTTCAACTTCTGATATTTCTGACCTTTGCCACTCTTGAATAACCAGTGGTCGGTACTGTCTAATTTCCTCTTCTTTTCTTTCCTTTTTTTTGTGAAGTCCGGCTCTTCTCTTTCGTATAATTCTGGCCATGTGTACTCTTCCCTCTATTAATTGCAGTATGCTTCCAGTATTACATCATACTTGCTTACTCTCAGTGATTCTCTGAACTGCACCCCAAGGATAAGGCCCCGAGTGGGCCCCAAGGATTAGGCTCTCTTACCCGGGAAAGGCCAATGAGGAGCCGGGGGAGGGCTTTGATGACGTCACGATAGGGGGAGGAGCGTTTGGAGCCGGGCTCTGCGGAAGGAGTTTGTGGCGAGCACCCTGCGGCGGCGTCCCAGCTGAAGTGAGTGATATAGTGGGTAGGAAGGGCTAGAGGAAGTTTCCCGTACAGGTTAGTTGGGTGGTCTGTAACTAGTATGGCCATTAGGCCAACACTTTTTGGAGTGACCCCCGAGGCAATGACTTTGTACTATGGAACTGGAGCTTCTCTCAAGGTGAAGGAAGAGGGGCAAAGGCAGCTTTTTTTGAAGAGGATGGAGGAGTATGGGGAGCTGGCCCACTGAAAGCGGGAGATAGTCGTTATTGTAGTTTAGATGTGAAGAACCTTAATTCCGTTGAAACGGGACTGTTGGTGACAGTTGGGGGTGGGAGGCCAAAAGTGCTACCTGTCTGTGAGAGCGGGAAAAAGGACGGTGAGTGATTGGATGCTTTGAATGTAGGATTGGTAGGGAGGGGGATTTTGAACCAATTAGGAGAAAGCAAGTACCAGCTAGACCACCCCCCTCAGCCTTCCTTCCCACGTTGCTGGGCAGATTTATGGTAAAAAAAGGATTCGGGATGAACATCTCCAGGCCCGTGTTAGGTAGCAGGACCACCTGGCCCCTCCCCTCATTAACTACTTTATTTTTTTATGGGTTTTTAGGTTTTCTCAGACTTCTTTTTTTTCCCTTTCGATAACAAGTAACAGGAAACGTTTCACTGGAAAGAAATTTGTTGAGAAACTGGAGGATAAAGGACAGAGTATTAAAATATTTTCTTGTTTCACAGGCCTGAGCCAGAGATTTAAAAATGGATGATGTTGATTTTCGTTTCATGGACTTTAAAGGTACATAGCAGTAAAAAAAAAAAAAAAAGTCAAACTGTTTGCTGCCTTATTTAAGATCCTCCAAATGTATTTTGTTTCCGAATTTTGTCTTTGGAGTGTCCATAGCTCCAGGTTTTTTTCATTTATGTACCAGAAACAATGTATAAATGAATAAACATGGAATAGGGATTATGACTTTTAAGTGTACGGTATTTGAGACCTTGTATTTACATAAATATTTGAATCGCACAGAAATGTATACAAAATAATATAATGAACACCTGTGTATACCACTGAGTTTTATCAAATCTTAAGTTTGTTACATGCTTCAGATATTTCATTGTTTCAAAGAACTAAAAAATTAGTTGGACAATGTGGCTCATGCCTGTAATTTTAGCACTTTGGGAGGCGGAGGTGGGAGGATTGCTTGAGGTACGGAGTTCAAGGCCAGCCTCGGCAACATAGACCCTGTCACACAAAAAATACAAAAATTGGCCGAGTGTGGTGGCACACATCTATAGTTCTAGCTACTCAGGAGGCTGAGGCAGGAGGATCACACGAGCCCAGGAGTTTGAGGTTGCTGTGAGCTATGATGAGTCCACTGTACTCCAGCCGAGGTGACAGAGTGAGACCCTGTCTCAAAAAAAAAAAAAAAAGAAAAAAAAAGAACTAAAATGTATCATTTTTCATCTTTTTAAACTTTCTAAAGATTGTATCATTTTATATGATTTTTTTTCTGCAACTTGTCTTTTTTTCCCCTAAACATTATGTTTTGGATATTTACCCATATGAATATTTTAATTCTAGTTCATTCATTTCTACTGCAGACTAGTAGTATTATATGGAATGTAAATATACCACAGTTTATTTATTCATTCTCACTTGTTCGACATACAAATTGTTTCAAATATTTACTATTACAAACAACAATGAACATTGTGTTTCTGAGAGTTTTGCAGGAACTTTCAAACATTTTCAATCACCATCTATGGCAAGAAATTATTTTTATATTCCCATCCTAGTACATACATACTGTATCAAAATTATTTTTACCCTTATTACATGCAGTGCATTATGATATTTTCTCTTCTATTCTTTTTCATTAAAAAAGTTTAGACAATGCTGTTATTAAAAAAAATTCTGGATATTCAGCCATAGATCTGACTGAAAAAAAAAATGCTGAGTGTGACCCACTAAATTGATTTATTTCTTTAGCTACTGGTGAGTCAGGCTCTATGTTAGTGCTGTCCAGTCGAAATATAGGGCAATCAAACAAAAATAATTTTATATTTTCTAGTAGCCACATTATAAGAAGATTAGACAGATTAAATTGATTTTAATGATATGATATATTTAACTCAGTATATCCACAATATCATCATTTCAGCATGTAATCAATATAAAAATTATTAATGAGATATTTTACATTCTATTTTTGGTACAAAATCTTGCAAGTCTGGTGCATATTTTATACTTAAAGCACATCTCATTTTGGACCACCACATTTCAAGTGCTCAATAGTCATATGTGACTAGTGGCTACTGTATTGGATAGTGCAGTTCTAGGGTATACATTTAGGAGTATACCCTAAATGGAACTGCTGGGTCAAAAGCTATGAACATTTTTAACTTTATAGATATTGCCAAGTTGCTGTCCAAAGTAGTTTTAAAAATTTAGACTCCCTTTTCTCTTTCTTTTTTCCCTGTATCCTTGCTAATATTCGCTATTATCAGACTTTTAAAATTTTGCAAGTCTGGAGGGTGGTGTTGTTTTTAATTAACATTTTACTTTGGAATAATTTTAAATTTACAGCAAAGTTGCAAAGATAGTGCAGAGAGTTCCCATATACCCCTCAGCCAGTTATCATCTTACTTGGATATTGTCTTGATTTTCCTGATAACTAGTGAAGTTGGGCATATTTTCATAGATTTATTGGCCATTTGAGTTTTCTCTTCTGTACACATAACCTTTTTAGTCAAGTTTTGTAAAAATGGAGCACAAAAGCCCATGCAATGGCTCTAGTTCATTTCCTTATTAGGGAGAATTGACATAGCACCAATCTTTTTGTACCACTAATTTCAATCAATTTCAAAGCCAAGAAGGAATAGAAATTGGTCTAAGTTACTATACCCACTGGGGCTAAATAAATGTGCCTCCCATTCTGCATGCTAGCTCTTCAACTATTTGAAGATAATTTATCATGTCTCCTGGGATGTCTCTCCTTCAGATTGGGTATTCTTCGTTTGTTCAGTCATTCCTCATATTACGGGGTTTCTAGTCCTCTTATCATTTTGTGTGCTGTCTTTGAACATGCTCTATTCTTTTCATGTTATTCCTTAAAGTGTGGAACCCAGACCAGAACACAGTTCTCTAGGTTTGATATGATCAGCATAAAATACAGTCATGTACCACATAACAGTAAATGAAGAATGGCATATAAGATGGTGGTACCATGAGATTTTAATGGAGCTGGAAAATTCCTATTGCTTAAGTGACATCATGGCTGTTGTAAAATTGTAGCACAATTAATTACTCACACGTTTGTGGTGATGCTGGTATAAACAAACTTACTGTGCTGGCGGTTGTATAAAGGTATAGCACATTCATGTATAGTACATAATACTTGATAATAAACAACTATATTACTGGTTTATGT
>NW_012133970.1:1659040-1659788 GCF_000956105.1 Propithecus coquereli
GCTGCATTTTGTAAATTTAATTTATTATTAAATAAAGAAATTTTCTTTTATGAATTGAGTGTAGCCTAAGTGTGCAGTGTTTATATAAAGTCTACAGGAGTGTATAGTAATGTCCTGGGCCTTCACATTCACTCTCCACTCACTCACTGACTCACCCAGAGCAACTTCCAGTCCTGCAAGCTCCATTCATGGCAAGTGCCCTACACAGGTGTAGCATTTAAATCTTTTATACCGTATTTTTACTGTATCTTTTCTAGGTTTAGATACATAGATAATCACCATTGTGTTACAATTGCCAATGGTTCAGTATGGTAACATGCTGTACAGGAATGTAGCCTAGGAGCAATACGCTATACCATATAGCCTAAGTGTGTAGTAGGCTATACCATCTAGGTTTGTATAAGTACATTCTATGATATTCACTCAATGACGAAATCACCTAACAACACATTTCTCAGAATATACCTCGTCATTAAGGGATGCATGTCTATGGTCTTTCATTTTAGATTTAGGAGTTACCATCTTTCTCTTTAGATAATGATGTAGCTAAGTTTGAATTTGTTTTTTTTTTTTTATGCCACATTAGTGACTCATTTTGAACTTTTTGCCCCCAGAAGCCCCTCAGTCTTTTTTTAAATACATGCTGCTGTTAAGCTACATCTTGCCTGTTATATATTGATACAGCTATTTATTTTATTTTATTTTTTTTGAGACTGAGTCTTGCTCTTTCACCCTGGGTAGAGTGCAA
>NW_012133970.1:1661403-1668585 GCF_000956105.1 Propithecus coquereli
CCCAACATATCCAAAATATTATTGTTCCAACATTTAATCAGTGTACAAAATTACTGAGATATTTTACATTTTTTTAATACTAAGTCTTCAAAATCCGTGTGTATTTTACTACTATAGCACATCTCAATTTAGACTAGCCACATTTCGAGTGCTCAATAGCCACATGTTGCTACCACATTAGACAGGGCAGATCTAGACTAAAAAGTTTAGTAGGAAAACTCACTCAAGATAAGTGGCTTTCACTGACTGTCAAAGGACTTTATTTGGAAGCTCCCTGAACTATCTTTTCCCATTCCTTTAAATAGCACAATGGGATCCTCAGGAGTGGCGGTTATTAGACATATTCATGAGCATAACTATTATATAACCTGTGCAGAAATCTCATTGAGATGTTCATTGGGGTCACCTGGTATGCACCTATTAGGTGGAATTAATACAGTTTACAAAATAAAGAGATCGAATGACCAACAGAATTGAACCTCTGTAGTATGCCATACAATGTCTTTCAAGCTCTTGCACCTACATACTTTTCTATTGGTGTTTCCCATAACCATCCTTTACCCTTTTCTCCAGCCATACATCACTACTTAGGGTTATTTGAACCCACTGTGCTTTTCCACACCTCTGTGCTTCTCCCTCTGGCATGTTCTTTTCCCTCAATATCTGCTGGGAAATCTCTAACTCATCCTTCAGACCCACCTCAAAGAGCACTTCCGTGAAGCTTATGCTGCTATTCCTATATCCCATACTTCAAATGGCAGTTACTCAATCCTTCCTTTATATTCCTGTAGCATCTTGTACTCACAGTACTTACTACTACATTATATTGCAATTTTTTTTCATTTTAATTTCCCTTGATAGTGTGATCCACTTGATGGCATAGACTGCCTCACTCATCTTTATATTCCTAGCAAGATGCCCAGTATCAGTCTGATAGTAGGCATTTGATAAATATTTGTTCAATTAAGTTTTACAAGGAGACATGTAGATGCAAGCCAAAGCAGAAAGAGTGCAATTGCCTTGCTTTCTGTTCAGGGTCATGTTACTTATAGCTTTGATCTTGGGCAAGTTAGTTAACCCCTCTATGCTTTGTTTTACTCAATTGTAAAATCAGAGTATGTTACTAGCATTTTAAAATTGGTTGATGGATGCGTGTGTATCTACATATATCTTGTGTGGAAGTGACTATAGCTCCTCAAGGGAGAGGAATACGTCTTGTTCATGTCATATCTTTGCTGCTTAGTGAAGCACCTGGTTATTATTAAATGTTTATTGAATGAATGAATGAATAAAATAACTCTTGTCCATTTCATTCATATTGCCCACAAGAATAGCAACACTATCATCAGGAATGACCCTAAATATTTTTGATGATGATTTGGAAATGCACATGGGCTCAGATAAACCTCTCCTGTGTTGTTCCCTCACTATCGAAAATAATTCATAGGGTGTGAAGGAGATAAGAAAATTTCACCCCAAAATATGACTTCTTGGTATAAAGAGTATTTTGAATTAAAGGCCTTTAGGGATCAACAGGCCTTGGGAAGGGGCTTTCCCTCTATCTGCATAACCAGGTGGAACCATCAAGAGAACAATAGACTTCCCTTCCCTTCCCGGTTATCTCACTAGATTGCAGGAAAGAAAATCAAGAATGCAAAACAGACCTGAGCCAAATCATTTTAAACATAATACCTGTCTCTCAGGTTAATTTACAAGTCAATCTGTTTTCCCCCATCCATTCATCCTCCCTAGTAACCATTTATTGCCCTTAAACAGAATTACCTATATCCCTCATCTTCTTCTCCCCTCTAAAAGGAGAGTATAAAAATATTGGGATATTGGGTGTCAACGGGAAAAAAGACCAAACTCTGTAATTTTAAAGAGATTTACTCTGAGCCAAATTTGAGGACCATGACCCGGAGCCAAACCCAAGAGGCCTTGAGCAAGTGGACTCGCAGAGGTTGGGTTACAGTTTGGTTTTATACATTTTAGGGAGACAGGGGTTACAGGTGAAGTCATAAATCAATACGTGGGAGGCATACATTGGTTTGGCCCGAAAAGGTGGGCCATCTCGAAGCGGGGGCTTACAGGTTATAGGTGGGTTAAAAGATTCTTTGGCCTGTAATTGGTTAAGACATGAAGCTTTGCCTAAAGGCTTGGAATGTTTCAACATAAGGAGCTCTTTATCAGAGATAAGCCACTGGACATAGATTTGTTGTGTAAATAGAGGACCTACAGGTTCGTCTTGTATACCCCTAGGCCTGTTAGTGGGTTACAAAGGATGTCACCAAAAAGGGAGGGGGGGCATGATAAGGCATGTCTGACCTCCCTCCTCCTGGCAAGCAATTCAGCTTTAGGGTATTCCTTTGGCCACGAGGGGGTCTGTTTAGTCAGCCGGTGGGGGGGGTCAGCCTTAAAATTTTATTTTAGTTCACATGGGTAATCACTGTGTGATTCTCCCTGTGGGCACAGTAAATAAACTTCTACCTCTTATTAATCTGCCTTAATTGTGAGTTGATCTTTCAGTGGAACTTTCAAGGGGAAGGGAAAGTTTCCCGTCACCCCCACAGATGTCGCCATCAAACATATTTCACAGGGTGCCTAATTGTTTATGACATTTTGTTTAGCAATCCTCTAAATAGCTAGTGTATTTTATTAGGAATGGAAGGGTTAAAGACATCTTGTGCGGAGAATTAGCCATCTTTTAAAAAATTTTATTAAGCTTTTGACCTCTTTTAGAAGCAAGTCTTATTTTATATATATTGTGTGTAGTTTACTATGGTATAGAGATAAGAAACCACAAGGACAATTGAACCAACTTAGACTTTGTTCTTCCTTCAAAGACTTCTTTGGTAAGAGCTGCTAAAATGTACTCAGCCTAGCTAATCCGATTCAGCCTTCCACTGTGTTATAGTCTACCTACTGCATTCCCGAACTTTCCATGTGTTGTTTCTGGTCTGATTTAGATGTGAATCTACTGGACAAGTGTTTTAGATTAAGTCTTTCTTCCAAGTGCCTTGTACATTGTTAGCACTCAGTAAACAGAAATAAATCTGTTAATTAAATTAAGGTTGTTCAAATAGGTAAGAATGGCCTTTGGTAACCATGGTAACCAAAACAAACCAGATCTTAGCTCAATAGAAGATTCTCAGTCAAGAACAGAAGGGCTTAGCTACAAAGGGTAACAAAAGATAACAGGATGTAATGAGAATACAAGAGTAATAAATACAGATGCCTTATAAAGGAAGATGTTTAGGGATAGCATGGGTTTGGCAAGTTGAGTTTGGTTATGGGCCTTACATAGGAGTGTGAAAGATATCAGATAACTAGATTCATTGTAATATTTACGCAATGTGCATTTGGTTGAAAGGACTGAGTTATGCCTCTTTTGAGACATTTCTCCTACTGATGCAGTTTGTTCAATGTCAATACAATTCTATCCTTTAGTCCCTAAAGTTGAGTGCCCTGAATGCCACTGGATAAGGTTCCTCACCAGAATCAAGTTGGAAATTCCTTTTCGATTAGCATGATACTGTCAGCTCTTGACTACCCCCAACCCGCCCCCCAGCTAGTTGCCCTCCTAAAATTAACATAGCTTTATCTCCTGATGAGGCCAGTCTGTAGGCTTAGGTTTACTCCCTGAGCCAGTTCTGTTTAGGGCAAGAAAGAATAATAGCATTGTAGAGTAGGGAAGGGATTGATTTAGATTAAGTCACACTTGCCCTCAGATTCGAAATTTAACATGCTAGGGGGCATATTCCAGGCACCTGTTTAGCTTTGGAGTTGTATCCTTTCTTTTTTTTTTCATGTAGTAAGAACACTTAATATGAGATCTGCTCTCTTAACAAATTTTTAAGTGTACAATACATTATTGTTGACTGTAAGTAGAGTGTTGTACAGCAGATCTCTAGAGCTTATTCATCTTGCTTGACTGAAACTTTTTGCTCATTGCTTAGTAACTGTCCATTTCCCCCATCCCACAGCTCCTGCAAACCACCATTCCTTTATTTGATTCTATGAATTTGACTATTTTAGATAATTCATATAAGTGGAATTATGCAATATTTGTCTTTATGTGACTGGCTTATTTCACTTAGCATAATATCCCCAAGGGTCATCCATGTTGTCACATATTACAGAATTTCCTCCTTATTAAAGGCTGAAGTATTCCATTGTATGTATATACCACATTTTCTTTATCCGTTCATCTGCAGATGGACTTTTGGGTTGTTTCCACATCTTGGCTATTGTGAATAGTGCTGCAGTGAACATGAGAGTGGGATCTCTTCAAGATCCTGATTTCAGTTCTTATACATAAATACACAGAAGTGGGATTGCTGGATCATATGGTAGTTCTGTTTTTAATTTTTTGAGGAACCTTTATACTATTTTCCATAGCAGCTGCATTCCTACCAACAGTGTTCAATGGTTCCAATTGCTGCACATCCTCACCAACACTTCTTATTTTCCATTTTTTTTTGATAGAGATTATCCTCTACCAAATGTCATTTTGGCTTTGATTTGCATTTCCCTGATGATTAGTGATGTTGAGGATTTTTCATATACCTGTTAGCCATTTCTATGTCTTTTTGGAGAAATTTTTGGTACTTTTTAATATTTTTATCTCTGTTGAAATTCTCACTTTGTTCATGCTTATGAAGATGCTCTTGACCTCAGTGAGCATCTTCATGAGAGTTATTTTTAATTCTCTATCAAGTAAATCATGTAACTCTATTTCCTGAGGGTTGGTTTCTGGCATTTGTCTTGTTCCTTTGTTTGGAACATCTTTGCCTGGTTCTTTATTTTCCTTGACTCTCTGTGTCAGTGTCTGTGTATTAGACAAAGAAGGCACCTCTCTCAGTCTTCACAGGCTTGCCTTGTACAGAAGACTCCTACCAATCAGCCCCGCCAGAGATTCTGGGAGCCTCTACCAACTCTTACCCTGCCCAGGGAGAATCAGGCAGCTGTGGTGTTTGTCTGCTTGCTCTGTGCTGATCCAGAGGGTGGAGCCATGGAATTCACCAGTCCAAGCCGTTCTCAATGGAGAACTGTCTCCATTCTCTCTTGAGCAGTTAGACTGTTCCCTGAACAGCTAAACTGTGCCAGATCCATCAGAGTGTTATCGAAAGTTTGGCACTTGGTCTTGAGGCCTCATCAGAAGACCCAGGACAAGTGATTTGAAGAGAGGGAAAGAGAAGCTTATTAATTTGCCAGAAAATGAGGAGGAGAGGAGACCCTCTTCCTAGAGTGCCATCATCCTATATATAGGTAGAAATACCGAGCTTTTAAAGGGAGTTTTCATCTTGGGGCTTTTGCTATTTAACTACAGTTGATGGTCCTGATCTACCCCATCTCCTGCAAAGTGAAGACAATCTCCTGACCTCTGCCCGGACAATTCTATTGAGCCATCTCCTGTGGTATAAAAAACAGGGAATACTCCTCTGCCCTTCTGATTAGTGTCCTTGGACAGGGATGCAGGTTTTAATTCCCCAAAAGAGGGGTGGGGGGGCCGTTTAAAGAGACAACTTCTAAAACATTTTACCCTTTTTCAGGCCCTTCCCCCTGTTACAGAAGATTCAAGACTGGAGAGGCAGATGCTAGTTCTTTGGGCAGCCCGGGAGAAGTTGGGACATTGGAGGCATGGATCAACTCTTTCCCTCCCCAGCGGAAAGCTGAGGGCTGGGATTTTTTAATCTGTGGAACTGTGTCATTTCTGCTTGTTATGATTTTCATGGGGTTAGCCTGCCCTGCATCTTTCCCTAGTTACCTTCCAGGATCAGGACACTGCTTAGAACTATAGTACGTTGCTGTGAATAGATCTCTTGGAACAACGGTACATGCAGTTCCATCTGACTTCTGCATTATGACTTGCTGCTTGGATTCTCTTGTACCATATCCAATTTGTCATTTCTACTTCTTGGAACATTGTATAGGAAAAATGATTATCTCTCTGACCATGGATAGGAGCTACAATTTACAATGTGATTCTAGGCTATGACTGAACCTGTTTGCCTGAGTTTGCCATGCCCTTTTGACACTGTTTTGGATGTTTTGGCTGCCCTCATTCAAACCAGCCTCTGCAGTTAAAATAGTTTTTCTTAGCCCACAATCAGAACCATAGTGTAGCACTCTGAATAGTCTTGGCTCATTTCTTCTCTCTCTGCTGTTTTATAGTTGTCTCAGTCCTGGCTTGTCACTTGTTCCAGTCCCTTCCCAATATAACCAGAATAGTGAGAAGTATAGGATTTTTAAGTCAGAAAGCCTGAGTTCAAGTCCTGGCTTGCTACTTTCTGTTTGTATCACCTTCAAGAAGTCACTTCATTTTGTTAAATCTTAGTTTCCACATCTTATAGAGTGGATTGAAAATTAAGCGAGAATGCATATGAAAAAGATTTCAGACTGGAAAGCGTTATGCAAATGTTAATTTTATTGTCATTTTTGGTTCTTTTATCAATAAAGAAGTTGCATATAATCATTGTGACTTTGAGTAAAATCTTGAATTCACCCTGGCAGGTCTTTGGGCTGCTTTGGCTTTTGAATGACTGGTTGAACTGAGGGAGGTCATAGGGAAAGACTTGGCAGGACTGTTGATAGATTTTTCCATGTTGTAACAGAAGCTTTCTTCCTCAAGGACAGGGTAAATATTTATTTCCTATTATACTGTACCTACAATGCTGTCTACCTAATCATAATTAATTGATACTGTTTTAACACGGCTGCCTCAATAGAGTGACCCCTAGTTTTAACTAGAGTGAATCTCATTTAAATTAAATTGACTGAAATCGTGTTGTAAATCATAGTTTATTTCAGTAGCCAGGAAGATAATTTGATCATTTTTTTCAAAATATGCAATCTTGCTTGATATAACCTTAATACAGTATGTTGTCTTCTCATCTCAGGAGTAGACTGCATTTATAGAAATCCTTTTCTGAGCTTTTCCCAGAAGGAGATCTCCCCTTGATAGTGTAATTCTCAACCATTCAGCTATGTGATCTCCACTACTTACCCAGGTTTGCTGATGGCATTTTATCCTAAAGGACTGCAATGCTGTCCTTGCCTCAGCTGGTGTCAATCAAGTTGCTCAACTGCATGACATTGAAAATATGTTTTGAAAGGACCAGAATTATTTTGACAAATATGAGTTATATAAAATATTAACCACTTAAGAGAACATTCACATAT
>NW_012133970.1:1669980-1687006 GCF_000956105.1 Propithecus coquereli
GTTACATGAGTTTGGAAAAAACCCTCAATTTTGATAATATGAAGG
Source organism: Propithecus coquereli (assembly GCF_000956105.1). Classification (NCBI taxonomy): domain Eukaryota; kingdom Metazoa; phylum Chordata; class Mammalia; order Primates; family Indriidae; genus Propithecus; species Propithecus coquereli. The sequence goes on from NW_012133970.1 coordinate 1,670,026, forward strand.
GTATCAGTTGTGATCCTACATTATGCTTGGGTTTTTTTTGTTTTTGTTTTTGTTTTGTTTGTTTGTTTTTTTGAGACGGTGATCTCGCTGTGTTGCCCAGGCTGGTCCCGAACTCCTGGGCTCAAGTGATCCTCTTGCCTTAGCCTCCTGACCAGCTGGAACTACAGACATGCACCACCACACCCAGCTAATGCTTGGGTTTTATGGAATTCCATGGCCTAGTAACATTCAGCTATATAGAATCTGGAGCTCAGACTGTTTAGAAAACAGTGACATCATTTGTACAGATTCAATAACTGGTTATTGTTGTTGCTAATTGGGCCTGTCATTTTTTTCTCACAAAGTAAGGTCAAGACTTCAGAGCCAGCATAACTTTGCTATGTCTGTCAAATGCTTGAAAATATTAAGTATTTCAATTTTACAGGGTACATATCCAGGTCTTCCTCAGAATTTCTACATTTTCTAGTTTTGAATGCAGTATTAACTTCTATTTTGTACTTTTAAGATTTCCTATAATAACATTACTATTTGTGAAGTCAATGCCATTTACTTTCTGAGAATGAGTAATGGTGATTAAGTTATAAACAAATGACTCCAAGGAATACAGATTTTATTTGAAAATTGTACTCTAGCTTAAAGAAACTATCTCTAGTTTGGTTTTACTCTAAGGATCGTTTCAAGGTCCTTCATGCTATATTCATTTGGCCAGTGACCTAGGAACAGGTTTCAAAATGATTTGCTACTTTTAGCCAATGGTGATAGTTCACAGCACATTTATCATTCATTGTTATTTCAGAAATTATTGAAAAGCTGATCGGAAAAGAAAATTCACCTAGCATACCTGAGGCAATTGATAGACTCTTCATGGACATAGCAAATACTAACAGGGAGTCTATGGCTGAAATACAGGATGCTCAGGTTGGTATAAAAATAATTTTGTTTATGATAAGTTTTTTTTTTTTTTGAGACAGAGTCTCGCTCTTGCTCAGGCTGGTTTCGAACTCCTGAGCTCAAACAATCCGCCCGCCTTGGCCTCCCAGAGAGCTAGGTTTACAGGCGTGAGCCACTGCGCCCGGCCTATGATAAGTTTTAATGATTCATCATTTTAACCAATGCATAAGTAAAAAAAATTCTTCATGCTTAATCATTGCTAAACACATAGAAATCTATTTTGGATTTTCAAGCCTAATTTAGGGAAAATAAAGTTTTAGAAACCAATGGAAAATATGTGCTCAAGTTTATTATTTAACCTCTCTATGCTTCATTTTCTCATCTGTTAAATGATAATAGTAATACCCACTTCCCAGTGTTGTTGTGAATAGTAAACACAATAACATATATAAGGTCCTGGACAGATAGTAGTTAGTCACTAAATAATAGTTCTCTTTTCCTTCCCTTTGCAGCAAAGTAGAAAACTACCCAGTAGTGCCCCAGCCTCCCGAGTAGCTGGGACTACAGACGTGTGCCACCACGCCTGGCTAATCTTTTCTATTTTTAGTAGAGATGGGATCTCACTCTTGCTCTGGCTAGTCTCCAACTCCTGAACTCAAGCGATCCTCCCATCTAGGCCTCCCAAAGTGCTAGGATTATAGGCATGAGCCACTGCGCCCAGCCATAACCACTATTTTAAATGACTGAATACAATTTGATCAAAGGGATTTATCATAATTCAAGTATTTATTATTGGATATTTATATTGTTCCTCATTTTTCACTTTTATAAATAATGACATTAGGAGCAGTACTAAGTGCAAAGATTATCCCCCTACACATTTTGGACTATTAGGATAGAGTCTCAGAAGATCAATTATTAATACTAGGTCAAAAGATATGAACATTTTTGGCTCTTTTTACATATTGCAAAATTGCTTTCCAAAATGCCAGAAAAGGTAGCTTCTTTGAGCTGTTTTAGTCTGGATGTTCATTTACCCCCTTAATACATCAAATCATTTGTTCCTCTGGGAAAGTTGGAGTGAGTAGTAACTCCATGTGTTTTTAGTGATACAAATCAAATAATACTTCATGTGAAAGTCATCATTAGATCACCTGTGGCATGGGGATACTATGTAAGAGGGATGGAGGTGGGCATGAGAATTAGCTCAGAATAGTAAGTGAAATGGCAGCCATACTAAATAAATCATCTGTTTAAATGGAAGCTCATGAGAAAAATGTGAAACTGTAGGTGAAAAAAGTGGCACTGGAGAAACATTTAAAACTAAAATACAGCCTAGGTGCAGTGGCTCACGCTTGTAATCCAAGCACTTTGGGAAGCCAAGGCATGAAGATCCCTTGAGGCCAGGAGTTCAAGATCAGCCTGGGCAACATAGCGAGACCCCCATCTCTACCAAAAATAAGAAAAATTAGCCAGGTGTGGTGGTGCATACCTATAGTCCCAGCTACTCAGAAGGCTGAGGCAGGAAGATTGCTTGAGGCCAGGAGTTTGAGGTTGTAGTGAGCTATGATGATGTGACTGTACTTTAGCCCGGGTGACATAGCAAGACCCTGTCTTTAAAAAAACCCAAGAAACTAAAATACAATCTTATACTACCATTGTGCATAAATTGGGGTTCTTTTGGCTTATCCAGTTATTTTTTCTATTAGTCATATTACTACCAATATGTTTATTGTAAGACAATGGTATATAGCTTCTATTATATTCACCATAGCACCCTGGGAGATTTAGGCCAGGGCTATGCCATATTGGTCTCAAGCAATAGTAGCATCCAGGACCAATTATTGCCTTCAGAGGTCTCTTTTCAGAAACCAACCTATCCCCAATTGCACGTGTTTTGTGTCTTCATTTTTCCCTTTAGACACTATGAGCTTGATTTAGTTTTGCATCCAGTTGACTGAGTTCTATCGTATAGAAATATAAACCCCAAAAGAAACATTAGAAACTGCCCCCTAGTCCCCAGAAAAAACATAATAAAACAACAAATTAGTACTGTAAGTACTATGTAAGTTATATAAGACATGACCTTTGATATCCAGGAGCCTAGTTGGGAAATAACTGAAACAGTTAAAGAATAAATGATACAAAGTAGTATAATTAATGCTCAGTTGTGTGAAACTTAATAAATATAGGAATTCAAAGAAGAAAGAGAGAGCAATGTAGATTGTAGTGGTTGCTGAAAACTTCATGGATGTTGCTGGCGAGACTTAACTGGATTTGAGTTACATAAAGACAAAGGGAGGGGAGGAGGCATATCAGGCGAAGCCAACACTATCAATAAACACACATAGATAGGAATCAACAAGTTGTCTTCAGGGGACAGTGAGATGATTACTCTGACAGTGGGTAAGTTTTCTGGGGGAGAAGTAGGATGGGAGTAGATTGTGGAGGGCCTGGAAATGAGCCACAATAGTTATATAAGCATACAACATGCAAGAATGAAAATATCATTGGAGGTGGACAGTATTTTAACTGGCTAAGGAAATATTTCTCTTTGACCAGGTTGAAGAAATGGCAGTAAACCTGTGGAATTGGGCAATTACCAAGAGAGTAGGTTTGCTTATAAATGAAGAGCAGAAAGCTAAATGTACGTATATATTTTGTGACTCATATTGTGTTTCATTCTTTTTTTTTTTTTTTTTTTTGAGACAGAGTCTCACTGTGTTGCCTGGGCTAGAGTGCCGTGGCATCAGCCTAGCTCACAGCAACCTCAAACTCCTGGGCTCAAGCAATCCTCCTGCCTCAGCCTCCCGAGTAGCTGGGACTACAGGCATGCGCCACCATGCCCGGCTAATTTTTTCTATATATTTTTAGTTGTCCGATTAATTTCTTTCTATTTTAGTAGAGACGGGGTCTCGCTCTTGCTCAGGCTGGTTTCGAACTCCTGAGCTCAAACAATCCGCCCGCCTCGGCCTCCCAGAGAGCTAGGATTACAGGCGTGAGCCACCGCGCTCGGCGTGACTCATATTATGAGGAATGTTTTTACTATACAATTAGGTAGTATTCCTGCCGTTTAAATAATGTTTTGACCAGTTCTTAGATGGAGATTTGTTAAGACAACCAAAAACAGCCAAGAATGACTTGTTTCTTAAACAAATAGGCTCCCTCAGTTTTATGATTTTTCAGAGGTTAGCTATTTATTAATAAAAGTTTAAAGGCATCACTGTAAGAAATAGTCTGGAGGTGAGCAACAAAGATTGTTAAAGGGTGGGAAAATGAGAACTTGAAGAAATGTTGAAGGACATGGATTATTTCCTGTGAAGAAGAGGTGATCAAAACCTTCAGGATTCTGAAGGACCATCAAATAGTAGTTTCCCCTTTCCATTAATAATAGAATGAAAAGTGTTGCTATGAGAGGGATTTAGATTTTAAAAGTGTAAAGAATAGTTTCTTCATGAGGTGAATTGATGAACATTGGCATGAATTACTGAGAAAACCTATAGTTCTTTATACCTGCGAAGCAAACAGCAAGAACAAGAATAAAACAAAAACCCCAAACGAAATTCATCTTCTTGGATGCTTAAAATGTGGTCCACTGTCTAGCAAAGTTCTAGTGCTTTAGCTAAATGGACAAGATCTAGTGTGCTGACATTTACTGGTTTTCAACAAGTGTAGTGACAGCAAATACGTTGATGGAAAGTATCTTGCCTTATTATAAAGGATACATTGAAGCAAGAAACCAAAGGGTGAACCTCTGGACTGCTTGAATTTGTAAAGATAAATGGCTTTTGTCTGTATACAACAAATAGAATTTACTATTAAGTATTTATCTTTATGAACATAAACGAAACTGTATACAACTTCCGTGTAGGCATAGAATAATTGCAATTAATCTAATCAATAACACACTTACTCATGAGTCCAATCCTCTATTAGGATGTTTAGAGAACAATTCTATCTCTTTAATTCTCAGATAAATGTTGATATCATTGCTCCCAGGAGCCTTAGATTCTGTAAATATAGGGAAGGAAGTGTTAGGAATTTATCTGTGGGAGAAATTTAGCACACAGGTGAACTGTGTGATATTAAAATGCTTTCATTCTTAATTCTTACCATTCTGCATATCAAGGAATATTGTTCCAGCTGTTTTTCACTGCTTGTCAAATATCAGGGATATGGTAGATGCAGTAGGTGCTGCAGCCCTGGGACCTTTTCCCATGTACTGTCTCACTTCATGTAGCAGTTCTTAATCAGATATTTGGGTGCTTGTTCTATGTGTAGTACTTTTTTGATGCAGTGGAGAACAGGATGTTGGTGCAGGAAGCCTACAATTTAAAAGAATTTTCTTTCAAAAATATGTTGATTGGAAGATAATTTTTCTCTTTAAAAACATATTTAGTCTGCCTGGATTATGCTACATGATGAAATAAGTCACGATTTATAAGCCACAATTTTTATTATTTGAAACAATTATGGAACAATGAACAGAAATAGGAAAGCCAGAAGTAGAGGAATGACTTGTAACTCTTAGTTTTAGACCTGTTGCATTTGAGGTGACAGTAAGATTGGATATATGAGACTAGAGCTTATGAGACAGGTCAGGACTGGGCCTATAGATTTGCCAGTTATATGAAGGTGGTAGTTGAAGCCACAAGAGTAGTTGAGTCCTCTGAGGGAGAAAATAAAAAGCAGTGGTTCTTAAATATTGGTAAAAACTAGAATCACCTGTGAAGCCTGTTAAAAATACAGATGTCCAGGCCCTACCATTCACTGGTGGTTTTGGTTCATTTAGGTTCGGGATGAAATCTAGGTATGTCTATAATTTGAAAAAATTTCTCAGAAATTCTCATGCACACCAAATTTTAAGAACCAGTGATATTGAGAGAAGTACAGAGTAGTGAGATTTTTTTTTTTTAAGACAGAGTCTCACTATGTTGCCCGGGCTAGAGTGCCGTGGTGTCAGCCTAGCTCACAGCAACCTCAAACTCCTGGGCTCAAGTGATCCTTCTGCCTCAGCCTCCCGAGTAGCTGGGACTACAGGCATGCGCCACCATGCCCGGCTAATTTTTTCTATATATTTTTAGTTGTCCGATTAATTTCTTTCTATTTTAGTAGAGACGGGGTCTCGCTCTTGCTCAGGCTGGTTTCGAACTCCTGAGCTCAAACAATCCGCCCGCCTCGGCCTCCCAGAGAGCTAGGATTACAGGCGTGAGCCACCGCGCCCGGCCCATTTTTTCTATTTTTAGTAGAGACGGGGTCTTGCTCTTGATCAGGCTGGTCTCAAACTGCTGAACTCAAGCAATCCTCCCACCTGGGCCTCCCAGAGTGCTAGGATTACAGACGTGAGCCACTGTGCCACGCCCTGCTTTTGACTTTTAATGATTGCTTTTTTTCTCATGTTGATTGAATATTATTTTATAATTATGTAAAATATTTATATGATTTCAAAGACAAATCTACTAAGGAAAGTACAGTTGGCCCCCCATAGCCTTGGGTTCCACATCCATGGATTTGACCAACCAAGGATCAAAAATATTACAAAGAAAATCCAATAAAAAATAACAATACAACAATAAGAAACAATACAAATAAAAAATAATACAGTATAACAACTATTTCTCACAGTTCTGGGACTAGACGTTCAAGATCAATGTGTCAGCAGGTTTGGTTTCTTCTGAGTACTTTTTCTGTGACTTGCATATGTCCACCTTCTTACTGTGTTCTCACATGGCCTTTCCTCTGTGCATGCTCATTCCTGGTGTCTATTTGTGTGTCTCAATTCCCTCTGGTTATAAGGATGCCAGTCAGATGGGATTAGGGCCCACCCTAATGGCCTCATTTTAATTTAATCACTTCTTAAAGAAAGGCTCTATCTTCAAACACAGTCACATTCTGAGATGCTGGAGGTTAGGGCTTCAACATAATTTTGGAGGACATACTTCTGCTCATAACAATAATTCTTGATTTATCAGCTTTATATATGATCTGTTTATTTGCTGTCATAATAGATGAGGATTTATCTCATATTATATTATATTACCTCTCCTTACCCCCCTCTCAATTTTTTTGGTTATATTAATATTATACTATTTTTAATTTATCTGATGGCTCCCTTTTAACACTTTAAGTAATATATTTAAATTTTATTTTTCTCAATTTTTTATTTTTAATTATGGGTTCATAATATTAATAGTTGTATGTATTTATAGGGTACATGTGATTTTTTTTTTTTTTTGAGACAGAGCCTTGCTCTATCACCCCGGGTGGAGTGCAGTAGCATCATCATAGCTGATTACAGCCTCAAACTCCTGGGCTCAAGCGATCCTCCTGCCTCAGCCTCCTGGGTAGCTGGGACTACAGGCATGTGCCACCGTGCTCAGCTAATTTTTTCTATTTTTAGTTGTTTGGCTGATTTTTTTCCATTTATAGTAGAGATGGGGTCTTGCTCTTGCTTAGGCTGGTCTCAAACTCTTGAGCTCAAGCAATCCTCCTGCCTCGGCCTCCCAGAGTGCTAGGATTACAGGCGTGAGCCACCACTCCTGGCCTAACATGTTGTTGAGTTTGGTTTGCTTGTATTTTGTTGAGGATTTTTGCATCTATGTTCATCAGAGATATTGGCTTATAGTTTTTGTTTCTTTTTTTCCCTTTTTTTTTTTTTGAGACAAGGTCTTGCTCTATTGCCTGGGCCAGAGTGCAGTGGTGTCATCATAGCTCGCTTCAACCTCAAACTCCTGAGTTCAAGCGATCCTCCTGCCTCAGCCTCTTGAGTAGCTGGGACTACAGGTGCGTGCCACCATGCCCAGCTAATTTTTCTATTTTTTGTGTACATGGGGTTGTTGCTCTTAGTCAAGCTGGTCTCAAACTCCTGGCTTCAAGCAGTTCTCCTGCCTTGGCCTCTGAAAGTGCTAGGATTATAGGCGTGAGCCACCGCACCTGGCCAGTTTTCTTTTCTTATTGGATCTTTGTCTGGTTTTGGTATCAGGAGGATATAGGCCTCCTAGTATGAGTTTGGGAGTATTCCCTCCTCGATTTTTTGGAATAGTTTAAGTAGGATTGGTATTAGTTCTTTGAATGCTTGGTAGAATTCAGTAGTAAAGCCATCAGGTACTGGGCTTTTCTTTGATGGGACACTTTTTGTTACTCCTTCTATCTCATTACTTGTTATTGGTTTATTCAGGTTTTGGATTTCCTCCTCCAATGTTGGTAGGTTGGTATGTATCTAGGAATTTATCCATTTCCTCTAGGTTTTCCAATTTATTGGCATATAGTTGCTCACAGCAGTCTATAAAGATTCTTTGAATTTTTGCCGTATCAGTTGTAATGTCTCCTTTTTCATCTCTGATTTTATTTATATGGGGTCTTCTTTCTTTTTTCTTAGTCTGGCTATAGGTGTGTTAATTTTGTTTGTCTTTTCAAAAAACCAACTTGATCTTTTGTTTTTGCGCGTGTGTGTTTGTTTCAATTTCATTATTTCTGCTCTGATCTTTATTATTTCTTTTCTTCTGCCAATTTTAAATTTGGTTTGCTCTTGTTTTTCCAGTGCTTTGAGATGCATCATTAGGTTGTTTATTTGAACTTTTTTTTTTTTTTTTTTTGAAACAGAGTCTTGCTCTGTTGCCCGGACTAGAGTGTGTTCTCCTTTTCTGAAGTAGACACTCATTGCTATAAACTTTCCTCTTACTACTACTTTTGCTGTATCCCATAGGTTTTGATATGTTGTGTTTTCATTTTCATTTGTTTTGAGAATTTTTAAAATTTTCTTCTTAATCTCTTCATTGACCCCACTGGTCATTCAGGAACATATTGATTAAGATCTATGTGTTTGTATAGTTTCCACTGTCCCTCTTGTTATTGATTTCTAGTTTTATTCCATTGTATTCAGAGAAAATACTTGATACGATTTAAATTTTTTTGAATTTCCTAAACTTGCTTTGCGGCCTAACATATGGTCTATCCTAGAGAATGATCCATGAGCTGAGGAGAAGAATATATATTCTGCAGCTGTTCTGTAGATGAAATGTTCTGTAAATATCCATTAAGTCCATTTGGTCTACAGTGCAGATTAAGTCCAATGTTTCTTTGTTGTTTTTTGTCTGGATCATCTGTCCAATGCTCAAAGTGGGCTGTTGAGATTTCCAACAATTATTGTATTGGGGTCTATCTCTCTTTCTTTACCTCTGATAACATTTGCTTTATATATCTGAGTGTTCCAGTGTTGGGTGTATATATATTTAGAATCATTATATCCTCTTGCTGAATTGACCCCTTTATCATTATGTAATGACTTTCTTTGTCTCCTTTTACAGTTTTTGTCTTGAAATCTATTTTGTTTGATAGATGTATAGCTACTCCTGCTCTTTTTTGCTTTCCATTTGCATAGAATATCTTTTTCCATTCCTTTATTTTCAGTCTATGTGTGTCTTTATTGGTGAAGTGTGTTTCTTATAGACAACATATAGTTGGGCCTTGTTCATTTATCCATTTAGCCACTCTATGTCTTTTGATTGGAGAGTTTAGTCCATTTACATTCAATATTATTATTGATAGGTAAGGACTTATTACTGTCATGTGGTTATTTGATTTCTGGTTGTTTTGTGGTCTTCTCTTTCTTCCTTCCTTCCTTTCTTCCTTCCTGTCTTCCTTTGTTAAAAGTGATTTTCTCTGGTAGTGTGTTTCAATTTCTTGATTTTTATTTTTTGTGTATCTATTGTAGGTTTTTTGATTTGAGGTTACCACAAGGCTTGCAAAAAAAACATTTTATAACCAATTATTTTAAACATATAGGAACTAAAATAAAATCTTAAGGCTCACCCTCTGCTGACTGACCGAATGGGCTCCCTCTTGGCCAAAGGATTATCCTAAAACTAAATTGCCTACCAGGAGAAGTGAGGTCAGACATGCCTCATCATGCCCCCCTCCCTTCTTGGGGACACCCTTTGTAACCCAATAACAGGCCTAAAGATATACAAGACAAACCTACAGGCCCTCAATTTACACAACAAATATATGGGTGGCTTATCTCTGATAAACAGCTCCTTATTTTAAAATATTCTAATCCTTTAGATGAAGCTTCATGTCTTTAACCAATTACAAGTCAAGAATCTCTAACCCTACCTATAACCTGTAAGCCCCCCCTTAGAGATGGCCCACCTTTTCGGGCCAAACCAATGTATACCTCCCATGTATTGATTTATGACTTCACCTGTAACCCCTGTCTCCCTGAAATGTATAAAACCAAACTGTAACCCAGCCACACCAAGTCCACTTGCTCAAGAGTGGCTTGAGTGTGGCTCCGGGTCATGGTCTTCAAATTTGGCTCAGAATAAATCTTTTTAAAATTATTTTACAGAGTTTGGCTTATTTTCTGTTGACATATATGACATGTTAACTCTGCTTACAAACAAATGAGAAAAGAGAAATCAAAAAGAAATTCTACACTTTTAACTCCATCTCCCTGCTTTTTTATTTTTTGTTGTTTACAGTTATATCTTTTTATACTATCTCAAAAAGTTATTGTTGTTATTATTTTTCCAAGGTTTGTGTTTTAGTCTTTCTACTCAAAATATGAGTGGTTTATACACTGCAATTATAGTAATAATCTGTATTTGTGTACTTACTGTTGCCGGTTAGTTTTATACATTCAGATGATTTCTTATTGTTCATTAACATCCTTTTTTTTCACATTGAGGAACTCCTTTTAGCATTTCTTGTAGGACAGGTCTGGTGTTGATGAAATCCCTCAGCTTTTGTTTGTATGGGAAAGTCTTTATTTCTTTTTCATGTTTGAAGGATATTTTTGCAGGATATAATATTCTAGGGTTAAGGTTTTTTCCTTCAGCACTTTGAATATATCATGCCACTCTCTCCTGGCCTGTAAGGTTTCCACTGAGAAGTTTGCTGCCAGATGTATTGGAGATCCTTTATATGTTCTTTTTTTCTTTTTTTTTCTTTTTGCTTCTCTTAAGAACTTTTCCTTTATCTGTGACCTTTAGGAGCTTGATTATTAAATGCCTTGAGGTAGTCTTGTTTGGGTTAAATCTGCTTGGTGTTTTATGACCTTCTTGTATGTGAATATTGATATTGTTCTTTAGATTAGGAAAGTTCTCTGTATTGTTTCTTTGAATAAACTTTGTACCCCAATCTCTCTCTCTACCTCTTCTCTAAGGCCAATAACTCTTAGACATGCCCTTTTGATGCTATTTTCTAGATCTTGTAGACGTGCTTCATTCTTTTTTATTTTTTTCTTTTTTCTCCTCTCACTGGGCATTTTCAAATAGCGTGTCTTCAAGCTCGCTAATTCTTTCATCTTCTTGATCAATTTTGCTGTCGAGAGACTCTGATTCATTTTTTAGTCTGTCAATTGAATTTTTTAGTTCAGAATTTCTGCTGGATTTTTTTTTTGTTGTTATTTCAATCTCTTTGTTAAATTTCTCTGATAGGCTTCTGATTTCCTTCTTTGTGTTGTCTTGAAGTTCATTGAGCTTCTTCAGAATAGCTATTTTGAATTTTCTGCCTGAGAGGTCACATATGTACATCACTCCAGGATTGGTCACTGGTACCTTATTTAGTTTTTTTGGTGAGGTTATGTTTCCCTGGATGTTCTTGATGCTTATGGATGTTCATTGATGTCTAGGCATTGAAGAATTAGGTATTTATTCTAATCTTTTCAGTCTGGGCTTGTTTAAAGCTGTCCTTCTTGATAAGGCTTTGTAGATATTCAACGGGAATTGAGAGTTGTGATCTAGGTCACTGCAGCTATATCAACACTGGGAGTGCCCCAAGCCTGGTAATCCTGTGACTCTTGCAGACTCCTGGTGGTACTACCTTGGTGGACTTGGGTAAGATACAGGAGAATTTCCTGGATTACCAGGCAAAGTGTCTCACTCCCTCATTCTCTGTGCTGGGCTGCTGGAGTTGGGGGAGGAGTGACATGGGTACTCCCTTATGGCCACTGCAGCTGGAACTGTGCCAAGGTCACACCTTAAGCCAGCCCAGTCTCTTCTTTTTTTTTTTTTTTGAAACAGAGTCTCACTGTGTTGCCCGGGCTAGAGTGCCGTGGCATCATCCTAGCTCACAGCAACCTCAAACTCCTGGGCTCAAGCGATCCTCCTGCCTCAGCCTCCCGAGTAGCTGGGACTACAGGCATGCGCCACCATGCCCGGCTAATTTTTTCTATATATTTTTAGCTGTCCGATTAATTTCTTTCTATTTTTAGTAGAGACAGGGTCTCGCTCTTGCAGGCTGGTCTCGAACTCCTGAGCTCAAACAATCCGCCCGCCTCGGCCTCCCAGAGTGCTAGGATTACAGGCGTGAGCCACCGCGCCCGGCCAGCCCAGTCTCTTCTAAAGCCTGTGGTAACTGCTGCCTGGCTATCTCTTATGTTTATTCAAAGCCCAAGAGCTCTTTAGTCAGTAGGTGGTGAATCCTGCCAGTACTGGGTCCTTCCCTTCAGAGCAGTGGGTTTCCTTCTGGCCCAGTGTAGGTCTAGAAATGCTGTCCAGGAACTAACGCCTAGAATCAGGGACTTCAGGAGTCTGCTTGGTACTTTATTTTTCTGTGGCTGAGTAGGTACCCAAGTTGCAAAACAAAGTCCTCTGAACGCTTCCCTTTTCTTTGCCCAAAAGGAAGAAGCCTCTCCCTGCCTGTAGTTGTGGGAAGGGTGACACAGGCACTGGCTTGGTGGCCGCTACTGGTGTCTCACTGGGTCACGTGCACCCCAAGTCCACTGCCTCTGAATCAGCACAGCAGCAAGAATTGCCCAAGGACTGCAGCCTTTGTGGCCTGACTGCTTTATGAATTTATTCCAGGCCCCAGCCCACTTTTTATCAGCTGGTGTGGGGTTAGCTGAAACTGGGGCTTTGAGGTGGAGGATTTCTCTCTAGCTGGGCTGGTCTAAATGCTCCCTCCTTGGGTACTGGTAGAATTCTGCCCTGTGTTGTGTTCCTCTGTGACAGGGTGGCCCTGAGTTTCAAGGCAAAGTCCCACAATCACTTAACTCTCCCTCCCCTGGGCACACAGATTCTATCTCCACCGGGTGTGCTGAGGGGGATGGGGGAGGGGTGGCGTAGGCCATGTAAGACTGTCTTTTCTGTGCTTTTCCTTGATATAATTTTTAAACTGGGTACTGTGATTGCATATCTGATTTTTGATTCTTCTGAAGGTGCTTCCTTGCATGGATACTTGTTGAATTTGGTGTTTGTGTGGAGGGATGGTTGCTGGAGGTTTCTATTTGGCCATCTTGCTCCATCCTCTCTCCTAAAGTTTTATTTCTTTTTCCATCAATTTTGGAGATTATATCTTTACTTTCTACTTCGTGAGGATATTAATACCTTTACCATTTCTCTACCTCTCTTCCCCTTTAACCTTCCAATTTCTGTCACTTATCTCTAACATTTACATTTTGGGCTTTGTCGATTCCAAACAATGAAAACTAAGTGGAGCAGGTTATTATTATTATTATCATTATTATTATTACTATTATTATTTTTGAGATAAGGTCTGTCATCTGGGCTAGAGTGCAGTGGCGTCATCCTAGCTCACTGCAACTTCAAGCTCTGGGGCTCCAGGGATTCTCCTGCCTCAGCCTTGTGAGTAGCTGGGACTACAGGTGCACACCACCACGCCCAGCTAATTTTTCTATTTTTGGTAGAGACAGGGCCTTGCTCTTGCTCAGGCTTGCCTTGAGCTCCTGGCCTCAAGCGATCCTCCCACCTCAGCCTCCCAATGTGCTAGGATTACAGGTGTGAGCCACAGTGGCCAACCTTGAGCATGTTAACTCTGTGGATAATAATTGTATTTGTCTTTATGTTTTTATCTGCTAGCTCTCTTAATTCTGTTTTCTCAGGTATTTTTCTGTTTGTTGAGTGTGATGTCCTTTCATGGTGCTGGTTTCCCTCAATAGTTTGGTAATTCTTGCTCATATTTCATTTGAAGTTCTTTGAGCATCTTTTGTGAATACTGTGTCACATTATGTACTATAACTGGCGACTGATGGGATGGGAGGACTGGATATTTTGCATTTTTTTTCTTTTCTTTGTTTTATTATTATTTTTTAACATATCCTGCATTCCTTTTTGAGAATGGATATTTTGCATTGACATGTGTTGTTAGCTACCTGGAACTCTATTTCTCTCCAGCCCAAGTAATTGTATTCGCTGTTCCTTTATGGAGAAGAGGGGGAAAGATAACCGTTTTTTGGGAAGCCAAGTGCCTGATGCTTCTACTATTCACACATTTTGTTCTACTGTTTCCATATTTTGCATTTTTGTACACGTTGCAATGTGGATTTCTGCGTCATCCCATTTGCTGTCTGTTTTTCAGAGGTTCTTCATAATTTCAGGTCCATTGAAAAAGCCTCATTTTTCAGGACTTATTGAATAACAAAAAATATATACTGCATATATTTTCTCTTGTTTCTATGTATTATCATATCTAGGAGTTTATGGTAGAAGGGGTGGCTGTACCGCATGCTCAGTCCTCCATTTTTATTCAGTCCTTGTTTGCTTTCATAGCATTTGTGCATATTACATATCAATAATTTATTTAGATATCTATCAGTTACAATACTGTGAGCTCCATCAGGGTGCCGGGCATGTAAAGGATACTTAATAAACACTTGTTGGATTAATGAAAGTTTTATTAGAGATAAAATTAAAAACTGCAACCCGAGTGTGTTGACTTATGGTCTAATGCTTATCCTATAACTTTCTTCAAATACGTGAAACATTAAGTTTTCAGAACTATCTCTTCCTATCTAAATTATCCCAATGTTTTCTTTTAATATTTCCTCAGAAGATGTGTTTTCAAGTAAATTAATTTTTTTGTTATTATTGCTTTTCTTAAGACCAGTTTTCTTAAATTATGCAGTTCAAAGCAGAACACAGAACTCTACTAAATGCTGACTGTTGCTTTTGTTTTCTGTGGGCTATGCTACTGAACATGAACAGAGGATTAAATATTTTATTGAATACCCCCCAACCAATTTGGGGGACGTGTGAATTTTTAAACATTATTTTGTAATTTCTCTCTTCTTCTAGATGAATATGAAAACAGGAAAAGGGTGGGTGAATGTTGGAAATGCTCTGATTGCTGATGAATTTTTTCAAGCTGCCATGGCTGTAAGTTCCCATGATTTTTAGCTATGGCAATTATTAGTAACATCTGTGGTTATTCTCATTATAATATTGTATTGTGGTTTTATTTTCCAGAGTGTGGAGCAATTATATGTCATATTAATGCAGAGGAGCTCCAGTGAGGCCCACTTAACCGTGCAGAAGATTGCTATTGAGAAAGACCTCTTCAAAGTGCTTTCTTACCAAGCAGAGTCAGTAAGTATAAGGCACCAGAGACTTCCAGCAGGGCATGTTGTATATGAAAATGCAAAAGTGATGAGATGTATCCTATTAGAAGAAAGTCATGTGTCACTGGCCTTTTATAGGGTATTAATTTGCCTTTTTTATCTCCGTCATATCTGAAGGTGACATTACTAATGGTGATTAGAATCTGTGTGGAGGTAGACGAGGGTGAAAAGACTGATATTTAGCTAAACATCATTTTCAACCACTGCATGTAATATCTGTCATTTATTTATGGCAGCAGCCTCTACTTGAAACACCTATCTCTCTTTGTGACTCTCTCTAATATTCACAGTCTGCCTAAAATAATTGCGGGAAAAGAGCCTTCTCATTGGCAATTGTACTGAGTTGTTGATGTTTTCTAAAAGTCTGCCACTATCACAGTGTTTAAAATTGTGCTTTACCTCTGTTTATGTTGTAGGTTTCTTCCTTTTGTTATCATGCAGTTAGGTGTGCATTTTCAGTTGACCAAATGTAAACTGTGATGAGTTTGCTTTAAAAATCCTACAGGCCAGGCAAGGTGGCTTCCGCCTGTAATCCTAGCACTCTGGGAGGCTGCGGTGGGAGAATCACTTGAGCTCAGGAGTTTGAGACCAGCCTGAGGAAGAGTGAGACCCCGTCTGTAGAAAAAAAAAAAAAAGAAAAAATAGCCAGGCATGGTGGCGCATGCCTATAGTCCCAGCTACTCAGGAGGCTGAGGCAGGAGGATTGCTTGAGCCCAGGAGTTTGAGGTTGAAGTGAGCTGTGATGCACTCTAACCAGGCAACAGAGGGAGGCACTGTCTCCAAAAAACAAAACAAAACAAAATAAAACCAAAAATAACTTCCAGTATAATCCCCCTATTTTTATTTTTTAACCTCTTTATTGATATATAATTCATATACCATAAAATTCACCCATTTATGGTGTACTATTCAGTGGTTTTAGTTTATTCACTGAATTGCACAATATTTACCACAATCTAAGTTTAGAACATTTTCATCACTCCAAAAAGAAACCCCTACTCATTAGCAGTCACTCCCCATTCCTTCTGACCCTAGCTCTAGCAACCACTAATCTAATTTCTGTCTCTATAGATTTGCCTATTCTGGACATTTCATATAAATACTATCATACAATAAGTGGTCTTTTGTAATTAGCTTCTTTCACTTAGCATAACTGTTTTAAGGTTTAAGTTTTATAGCATGTTCCACTGTATGGATATACCATGTTTTATTTATCCATTTATCCATTGATGGAAATTTGAGTTGTTTCCAATTTTTGGCTATTATGAATAATTCTACTGTGAACATTCATGTACAGAGTTTTGTGTGTACATATGTTTTTATTTTTCTTCGGTATATGTGTAGAGGTTGAATTGCTGGGGTAGCATGGTAAATCTAACTCTGTTTAACCTTTTGAGGAACTGCCAGAATGTTTTCTATAGGGACTGCATTATTTTACACTCCCACCAGTAGTGTATGAGGGCTCCAGTTTCTCCACATTAAAAGTTTTATAGTTTTAGCACTTACATTTAGTTCTATAATCTAGTTTGAGGAAATTTTCAGGTAGGATGTGAAGTAGTGGTCCAGCTTTGTTCTTTTGCATGTGACTATCCAATTGTCCTGGTACCATTTGTTGAGAAGACTATTTCCCTTCTTTGAGTGGTCTTGGCACCCTTGTCAAAAATCAATTCATCATAAATGTGAGGGTTTATTTCTGAACTCTTGATTCTGTTCCATTCATCTATATGTCTA
>NW_012133970.1:1688436-1695690 GCF_000956105.1 Propithecus coquereli
GCCTGGCCAGGCTTAGACATTTTATTACATGCACACATGTGCATGGGAGTTATTCAAAATATAAAAATAAAAACTCAAAGAAATGCCAAGATGACTGATGCTTTTATTCCATCTCGGGGTCAAAGAAAGAATGGGAGCTCAGAGCATGGCCAAAAACAGGTTATGGCAGTTAAACAGGTTATGATGGCAAAAGAGGTTATGGGAAGGAGAGAAGAGGAGGAGGTCTGGCTAGCAAAGGTGGTCTTGTTATGTAGATAAAGCCTCACAGGTAGCAGCTCTCAGAGAAAATAGATGGTAAATGTTTCTGTCTAACTTTTAAAGGCATCAGACTGTCAGTTAATCTTTCCTAGATCTGCGACTAGGGAGGGCTTCTGTGAAAGCCTGGCTGCATTAATGCAGATTTTCTCTACATATACAAATCTCTCCCACAAAAGAGAGCTTTGCAAGGTTATTTCTGTTTGCAGGCCCTATGAACAGCCATCTTAAAATATGTCAAAGAGGTATATTTTAGGATTAAATATTTTGGTTTTCTTTAGTCCCCTCTTTGAAACTTTACATTCAGAAAGTTTCACATATTAAAAGCCAAGTTGATAGCTTTGGAAAGATTTGGATTAGAAGTTTCAAGACAAGGGATAGGCAAAGGGGAAGAAAAAAACACATTGGGATATGCAGAAAACAGCAAATTGAAGTATATCATCCCATATCTTCTTGAATCAGTTTCTTAGTCCAGAGAATAGATCAGTTGGTTAAACATTTGTGATATCTATGTGTTTTAATTATTCTCAAGCTCAAGCTTAAATCAGTGATGTGATATAGCTGCAAATAAAGCTAGTGCAATCTTAGGCTATGTTAATAGATATATAGTGTCCAGATCTAGGTAGGCATTCTATACTAGTTAATTCACATTTTTAGTATTGTGGTCAGTTCTAGGCCTCACATTTTAATATCACTGGGATAGTGTAGAAAATATGTCATGTGAAAAATATTTGGAGAATGTAGTCATGTTTGCCTGGAAAAAAGAAGACAGTAGGGATAATAGCTCTCTTTGAATATTTTAAGGATTATCATATTAAAGAGGAATTAAACTCCACAGGATGGAATGCAGACCAATGGGTAGAAATTACAGGAAGACAGATTTTGGCTCAACATAAAGAGTAATGTTTTGTCAGTGATAGTAAGGCTATAATGAAACAGCTTTCTTGCAAGATCGTAAGTCTGTTGTCACTGGAAGACCGTAAGCAGAGGTGTGAACATCATAAAAATTATATATTACCAAAAGGACTACTTTCTTAGGTAGAAAATTAGACTACTATGACTCTTCAGTCCCTTCCTAATGCCAAGATTATATGATTCCAGAAAGTTTTGTACCATTTCTTCAGTATTGTGGATGTTGATATGTAAATGGTGTCTTCTTTATTTAACTGGCTGAAAGTGTTAGTAGTTATGATTGATAATGAAAACTATATAATTCTTGACTTTTGTGACATCTACAAAAGTTGAAATGAAGGCTATTTCTTTTTGCTGTAAGTTGATTTTTCATCTCTAAGAAATTCTCATGATTAGGGCCTATGGGTTTTATTGATATTTGCTTGACAGCTTTAAAAACCACTGTTAACAGTGGTATTTGCTAATGTGTTTTCTCTGTCCCAATAGAGCTCC
The DNA here is from genome assembly GCF_000956105.1 of Propithecus coquereli. Lineage (NCBI taxonomy): Eukaryota > Metazoa > Chordata > Mammalia > Primates > Indriidae > Propithecus > Propithecus coquereli. Next base: position 1,690,096 of record NW_012133970.1, read on the forward strand.
TGGGATATTTCTTAGAGATCTATACAGGTCTTATATTTCTCTAGGCACTTACCATTATACCAGTTAGATAGTTGCTTTATTTATTATTTATTAAATTATTCAACAGACAATGAGTATCTTCTATTAACAGTACTATGCTAGGCTTTGTGGGGGAATGCAAATGATCATATATCCTATCCTTGAGAAGATTATAGTTTAATTGGTGAGATAAAGGATGCATATACAAGGTAGAAAGAATTAGGTACCATAAGGGTTGTGCAGATACATGATCTACATGCAGTGTTTAGTGCTATATATGAGTAAAGATATAAGGTATGATCACATAAAGAAAATTATAAGCTAGTTTGAGAGATAGACCATGAATACATTTTTTAAAATGGAAAAAGGAAAATATTAAGTGCCAATGAGTGGCATAGATTAGGTGGGACACAGACTTTGTCTAAAGTGGTATAGGGACCAAGGCCCTTGGCCCCCTAAAGATTTGCTGAAAAATCACTGATGTGCAGCAGATTGATTAATATGAGAAAAGGCATACAAATTTATATAATGTATATACATGGGAGCCTTCAGAATGAAGACCCAAAGATACAGGGGAAACTGTCCATTTTTATGTTTAGGTTCAACAAAATATAGACAGCCATGTAGAAGTATGATTGGACAAAAAGGGCATGATCTAATGCTAATGAGGGGGCAAAGGGGTGAGGGGCAGTAGGGACCCCAGCAAGGCCTGTCTGTCTAGAGTCTTCTTGGCCTCTCTGAGCATACATTCCTTCCTTCTGGGTGTAAGGCAGGGCCCTCTATGGAAAGGGGGTCTTATGACCTACAATTAAACAAAGTAGGTCAGTTAATTTCTTTATGGCCAATTTTTACACAGAATAATTTTAGGTTTAATGGCTGGCTTTTGGGAAAGGGGGTTCTGATTTCTCTGACCTGCCTTGGGGAAGAGGGATTCTAGTTTCTATGGCTGGCCTCAAGGGAGAATGGGACTGAGAGACAAGAGGACAGGGAAGGTCAGAGAAAAACATTGCTTCTGAGGCTGCTTCTGAGGCCTTCATTTTGGGGTACTGTTTTCTGAGCCCCAACAGTGGTCACATGTCCTTCATTTAACAATTATTAAAAATTTACTTTTCATCAATCTCTGTATTCACCGACAAGGTGATGGATGCTCTTCTGTTTGTATTTGTAACACAGATTATCCATCTGTAATCTTTTAGCATTACAGAAACAACTAGATCTTGGTGTGTCTCCTAATTCCCCATTTCCCTTGGTTACTAGCATTGCCTCTTTCTGCTGTCTGCATCATTTGCAGATGCAAGGGTCATATGTTGTACTTGTGTTCCCTGCCCCATTTAGGGTAAGACCATTTGTAGAAGCTGGCAGGGTCACACTGAGGTAGGAGCCATGAGCTTGTCTATAAAGACTGTGATCTAGGCTATCCTGGAGACACAAACTAAGTGGAAAGCCAGCTTTCTGTATTATACCAAGGGCCCTGGTCCACTATGTTTCCTACTAGTTAAAAAAGTAGTAATGTAAAAAAGTTAATCTTTTCATTGTCAGCTTCTAGCATGGTACCTAGCACATAATATAAATATTATGTAAATGTATGTAGTACAAATGTATCTGATCTCCTACTATTATCCCTCCCTGACCTCTTTGCCTTCTCTCCCAACAAAAAAGTGATAAGTAGTATGTAAGATGTGAAAGATTGAGAAACACTGATATAAGCAAGTGCTGTAAGAGTGTAGAAAAGGGGGAGATTATTGTGGACCCTGTTGGTAGGGGAAGACACACAAAGGATTTAGGGCATGATTTGAACTTTTTTTTTTTTTTTTTTGAGACAGAGTCTCACTGTGTTGCCCCGGCTAGAGTGCTGTGGAGTCGTCTTAGCTCACAGCAACCTCAAACTCCTGGGCTCAAGCGATCCTCCTGCCTCAGCGCCACGATGCCCGGCTAGTTTTTTCTATATATTTTTAGTTTTCCAATTAATTTCTTTCTATTTTTAGTAGAGACGGGGTCTCGCTCTTGCTCAGGCTGGTTTCGAACTTCTGAGCTCAAACAATCCGCCCGCCTCGGCCTCCCAGAGTGCTAGGATTACAGGCGTGAGCCACGGCCCCCAGCCATGATTTGAACTTTGAAGGAAGAAATAGATTTAACAAAGTGGGGAAGAGGGCACAGAATATTCTAGGCAGAGCAAAGGCTTAAGTGTGAGCAAAGTCATATAGGCAGAAATGTGCATGTCATGTTTAAGAAAAATTGAGTGACCAGTTTATCTGAAGTAAAATATTTTGCAAGGGCTAAGTTTGGAAAAATAAGTTGGGCCAGGTTGAGGAAGCCCAAATATATCTCTTTGAAAAAATATTTTTTTATATTTTCCTAAAGGCAGTGGGGTGGTTGAAGGTGATTGGGAAGAGGTAAGGTGACACCAAGCAAAGAGTAACCTGGCAGTCACACTTTGAGTGGATTGAAAAGTAAACAGAATGGAGGTATAGTGTAGGCATGAACTGATGAGAGCCTGGACTATAGTATTAGCAATGAGGATGGGAAAGAAGGGACAAATACGGGAGACATTGTAAGGGAAGCAAGCATTTATGCTCAGTGAGAAGGACTTGAACCACTCAATCTTTGGCAGCAGGAAAGGGAGGATAATAAGAAAACCTATTCGTTCCATAAATATTTACATGTCGTTGGGAAGTGGGAGGGAATAGTCAAAAGTAGAGCAAACAAAAAGGATAAAAGGCATCAGAGATGAAAGAGGACTAGAGGAGTGGGCCATGTATAAGAAGAGAAGAAAACTTCGAGGAGAAAGGGATGATCACAGGCACAGTGGCCAGTGCTTCAGAGAAGTAAGGAAAATGAGATTGGACTAAAGGCTATTGTACCTGGCATTTAAGAATTTGATAGTGACTACAGAATGCAGTTTAAGTAGTAAGGTAAAGGTTAAAGACAGACTATAGGTGTTTAAGGACTGAGTGGGTGGTGAGGCAATGGAGAAATTAGAATGGTGGGGTTATGAGAAGTCAAAACTATTTTCATAATAATTGTAAAACATTATTTGCCTTTTTTTGCTATTGAAGCATTTGTACCAGTGGTGCAAAAGCAATGATGGATAAAATTGCTGGCACTTGGACATGAATCAAGACAGTGGCACAGCACACACTTCACTAGTAGTTCTTGTATTCTTGACCACTATACACTTACTTTAAAAAGAATGCCAGTTTTTCTTTTTTTTAGAGACAGGGTCTTGCTCTGTCACCCAGGCTAGAGTGCAGTGGTACTATCATAGCTCACTGCAGCCTCAAACTTCTGGGCTGACGTGATCCTCCTGCCCCAGTCTCCCAAACAGCTGGGACTACAGGCATGCACCACTGCATTATTTTTTGTAGAAACTGGGTCTCACTACATTGCCCAGGCTGGTAACTGTGGGGGTGAGAAAAAACTTCCCTTTCCCCCAAAAGTTTGCTGAAAGATCAACTCACAATTAAGGCAGATTAATAAGAGGAAGAGATTTATTTACTGTGCACATGGGGAGAATCACAGAGTGATTACCTAATATCCCAATGAAGTCCAGATATTTTTATACCAGCATTTTAGAGGGGAGGGGAAAGATGAGAAATTTAGGTAATTCTGTTTAGGGGCGATAAATGGTTGCTAGGGAGGATGAATGGATGGGGGGAATCAGATTGACTTGTAAATGAGACAGATATTATATTTAAAATGATTTGGACCAGATCTGGTTGCGTGCTTGATTTTCTTTCCTGTAATAAAGTGAGATAACAGAGAGGAGAAGGGAAATCAGTTGTTCTTTTGATGGGTCCATCTTGTTATGCAGATACAGAGAAAGCCCCTTCCAAGGGCCCATTGATCTCTAAAGTTCTATAATTAAAAATACTCTTTATATACCAAGGATTCATATTTTGAGGTGAAATTTCCTGAGCTCCTTCAATGCATTTTATTTCCTTTCCTAGACTTGTTATGCTGGCTAGGACTTTCAACAGTATGTTGAATAAGAGTGGTGAAGATGAATGTCATTTTTTTGATATGTTATGATGGAATATGTCAACCTATGTGCATATCTGCATAACTTAGTGAATATTTTCCAAATTACTGATTCATATTTTTACAAAATCATGCATGGTTAGAAGATCCATTCAAAGTGTAGGATAGACCCATGGATTTTAATGTAAACAGGGTATGAAACATTTATTGGTATGGTTCCAGAATTCACATTGCAACTAACCTTTAAGAAATTATCATTTGCTGAGTTTAGGTGTTATATCAAATAAGAATACCCACAATTGCCTGAAAAGACTATTTTCTAACTACATATATGTGTGAGACTGGAGTTTCTTCATGTACTTCAACCCAAACCATTACAAAAGCTATAATGCAGAAGCAGTAATGAGAATCTGGATGTTCTATAAAGCCGAACATTAAATAGATTTGTAAAGATATAATACAATGGTACTCTTCTCACTAAATATTTTTTATTTTTGGAAATTTGGGTAGTTTTCATACAAATATGTTATTTATGTTAACATATAATGGACTTATTGTTATTTATTTTTATTTTTTTTGAGACGGTGTCTCACTCTCTTGCCTGGGCTAGAGTGCCGTGGCGTCAGCCTAGCTCACAGCAACCTCAAACTCCTGGGCTGAAGTGATCCTCCTGCTTCAGCCTCCCAGGTAGCTGGGACTACAGGCATGCACCACCATGCCCGGCTAATTTTTTCTATTTTTAGTTGTTTGGCCAATTTCTTTCTATTTTTAGTAGAGATGGGGTCTTGCTTTTGCTCAGGCTGGACTTATTGTTATTTTAAAATGAATTAATATTTACATTTTTGTTTTAATTTCTAATATGGCAAATATTGATAGCTATAACCTAGATAATTAAAATCTCTTTGAGTCCTTAATAATTTCTAAGAGATATAAGGCTCCTGAAACCAAGAAGATTTAGAACCATTGGTATAAGATTAGTCTACAGCTGTGATTCTCAAAGTGTGGTCCCTGGACCAGCAGCATCAATATCACTTGGGAATCTGTTAGAAATGCAAATTCTTGGATGCCACCTTAGACCTGATGAATCATAAATTTGGGGGATAGGGCCCTATAATCTGCATTCTAACAAATTTTCCAGATGATTCTGTTGCCTGCTTAAATTTGAGAACAATTAGTATAGCAAAATATGTCAGAATGTTTGCTAATGAGAAGAAGAAGAAGAAACATTGGACTATAGCTCCTAAGAGTAGCATGGTCAAGGGAAGGTTATATTCAAAATAGAGTGTATATATATGAACTTATTATAGATAGAATTTAAAAAGCCAGGGAGAAGATTGGAGGATTTGGATAAAGAGGAGGGGGGTTAATTGATGGGTTATAGACTAGAAGGAGATGAAATTAATCTGATAAAATGCATATATAGAGGGCTGAACATTTATTTAGTGCCTTCCATATGAGTCAATGATCTGTGCACTAGAGATAAAAAGATTGATAACATTAATATGTGTTACATCTCTTATAGGACCTTAAGATAAGTTTTGTAGGAGATACAGATATGTAAATAGATGCATTACAACAAGGTAATTGCTTTAAAAGAAA
>NW_012133970.1:1698500-1701621 GCF_000956105.1 Propithecus coquereli
CCTCTTTTGTAAGTGCTTAAATAATGTGTGATTGTTGTTCCATTTGGGGGTGTTCAGTCACAGTATGGTAGAACCTGAAGGAACCCTAAACTCTCCTCACTTTATAGACGAGGGAACTGAATCTGTGAGAGCTTAAGGCTCAAGGTTACACATAACGAGTGGCAGAGTAGGTCTTGGGGCTTCAAGATGAGATTGCACTGAGCTGCTTTTCATAGTGGATATACACAGCAGTTAAGATTATGAGATTATTGTTAGCTTGTTTTAGGACAAAAGATAGCTGTTTAACTTAATTCCTGTAGTATAGAGATAAATAGAAGAGCTACTCAAGTTGGAGAAGCATCTATTAGACATGACATTATGTCATAATACAATAACATAAGGTAGTACACCAGTTTCTGCATTTCCAGAAAAAGTAAATGACTTCTGCTCACTCAGAATCAACTCTGCGTTGCCAAATATTCTTACCACGGCTTCCTCTGTATTTTGAATGGGCTGTTATGTTTAGCTTGACCAACTAGCATTGCTAAAAAGATTAAAAAACAAAATAAGACTTTTTAACACTAAAGTATGCAAACATTGACTTAGAGACAAATACCTTGTCTTTTGATTTTAACCAATGATTGACATTTTTTCTCTTTCTCAGGCAATTGCTCAAGGGGATTTTGAAAGAGCATCTACATGTGTACTGCGTTGTAAAGATATGTTGATGAGGCTCCCCAAAATGGTGAGTGAAATCTCTGCATTTATTGTCTAAGAGTTTGAAAATATGCTATATTAAGTTCCAGAAAGAATCATTACTACTTCATGCAAACTTTTGGAGATTCTATTTGAGATCAGTTGTACTTGCTTAGCTGATCTTTGAAATATTTTGCTTCCCTTGCTCTTTACTAGAAAGGGCATTCGAAAAAGTGATATGGGTTATTTCTTAAAATTTCTTTGCTTTCCCTTTTATTGTCAAATCATTTGGATAATATTTCCTTCATATTTCATGCTACATAACAAAATAAGGAAAAATGAGTTTATTTTCCTGCTGACAAGGTTGAGAGCAGTTAATCATGTCACTGCCATAGTATTTTTCTATATTGAGATTTGGAGGTGTGAGAGAGTTGATAGGATAAAACCTGCTTCCTGGATTGGATTTCATCAAAATTCCTAAATTTATAGTTTTTTGCTTTTCCACTTTATCTTCATTTTCCATTCTTTCTCCTCTATTTCAATGCCTATATCTACTTCAGTCTTTACTGTCAAAGAGGGAATTAATAAATAGAGATATATGTAGTTATACATTAGGGAGAATGTTCCTAGTGTCCTATAAGTTGTACCTACTTGTGAGATTGGTCTTACTTTCTCCTCCAAATTCTGTGTTATAATGTAGAACTTAATTCAGTGAATATTTATATGTTGCCTATTATGTGACAGATACTCTTCTAGGCTTTAAAAATTTTAAAAACAATTTAATATTTATAGGAAAGTTACAAGAATAGCACAAATAACTCCTGTGTACCCTTTGTCCACAGATTCCATTCACATTTTCCAATAATGTGCTATATAGAAATGGATTCAATCTAGGATTACATACAGTCTCTAGTCTCCTTCAATCTGGAACACTTCCTCATTCTTACCTTGATGTTCATTACTTTGCCAGTTTTGAAGATTAAAGCCATTTTGTAGAATGTGACTTAATATGGCTTTATCCAAAGTTTCCTCATGATTAGACCAGGTTATAAATTTGGGGCCAGAAAAATCACAGAATAGATTCTTTGTTTTCTTCATGTCTTCCTATTGGGTGGCATAAAGGATTGCTTTGTACTATGATTGGTAGTGTTAACTTTAATCTCTTGATTAAGATGGTGTCTTCCAGGCTTTTTCACTGTAAACTTGAGCATTTTTCTCTTTGTTATTTATAAGTATGTTGTGGGTGATACTTTGAAACTGTGGAAAATCTAATTTCTCATCCCACTTTTACCATCTATATTCTTATTTATTTTTATTTTTAATTATTATGGGTATATAATTGTATATATTTATAGGGTACATATGATGGTTTGATACAGGCATACAATATATATTAATCAAATCAGGGTAATTGGGTTATCCATCTAAAGCATCTATCATTTCTTTGTGTTAGATAGAAACATTCTAATTCTACACCATCTGTATTATTTTTTCCCATTTGTCCAGCTTTATTGATATATAATTGACAAAATTATATATATTTATAGTATATAAAGTGATGTTTTGATATATGTGTACATTATGAAAAGATTATCATAATCAAGCAAATTTATATATCCATCACCTCATATAGTTGTTATTTTTTTATGGAGAAACATTCAAGAACTATTTTCATACCAATTTTCAAGTACATATTATTATTAACTATAGTCACTATGTTGTACAACAGAGCTCCAGAACTTATTCATAATGTCTAACTAAAACTTTCTACCCTTTGACCAACATCTCTTCATCCCCTTCCCCGGCCCCTGGCAACCACCATTCTACTCTCTGCTTCTCTGACTTCAACTTTTTCAGAATCTACATATAAGTGAGATCATACAATATTTGTCTTTCAGTGTCTGGCTTATTTCACTTAGCTTAATGTTCTGCAGATTCATCCATCATCATGGTGTCACATGGATTTCCTTCTTTTTAAGGATGAATAGTATTCCATTGTATATATACATCACATTTTCTTTATCCATTCATACCTTGTTGGACACTTAGGTTAATGCCAATATCTTGACTATTCTAAATAATGCTGCAGTGAACTTGGGATTGCAGATATCTCTTTGAGATATTGATTTTATTTCCTTTGGATATACGTGCAGAGGTGGGATTGCTGGATCATATGGTAGTTCTATTTTTAATTTTTTGAGGAACCCTCATACTGTTTTCCATAATGGCTGTACTAATTTACATTCCCACTAACAGTGTACAAGAGTGCTGTTTTCTCCACACCCTCGCCAACACTTATTTTTTGTCTTTTTGATAATAGACGTTCTAATAGACACGTGGTGATGTCTCATCTTGATTTTTTTTTTTTTTTTTGAGACAGAGTCTCACTCTTTTGCCCAGGCTAGAGTGAGTGCCGTGGCGTCAGCCTAGCTCACAGCAACCTCAA
>NW_012133970.1:1701671-1753025 GCF_000956105.1 Propithecus coquereli
CTCCCACCTCGGCCTCCCAGAGTGCTAGGATTACAGGCATGAGCCACCACACCCGGTCAACACAGATATTTTAAATTGTATAAGAGAATTAGGTGTTGGACAAGGGAGCACCTGAGATTTTTAAAAAATTGATGCATAATAGAAATAAATGGTTTCGGGGATGAGTTTTTTTTTAAGGTGGGAGGTAAAGCAATTCTGGGGAGAGGTGCAGCAGGAGGATATACCATGTTACAGAGGACTTGAAGAAGATGACACAGTGTTTGACCATCTGTGTGGGAAATGTAATAAAGAAATTAACAAAGAAGGAAACTAATTTTTACTGAGCATCTACTCTATGCTTGACATAGTGCTGGAAGCTATAACATTCTTGATTGCTGAACTGCAGCGTGGGTGTGATTGAAGTTAACATAAATTTGTAGTGGATCCATTTGGTGTAGTTTACTGTCTTTGGATGGATTGTGTTGTCATCATCACTTAGTAGCATACTATGTGATGGTCAGTCTAGCATTTAGTTTCTTATATAATGGCCATGATTCATTGTTGGTGAGCAGCAGCTCAGATCCAACCTTGGAGCTTTTGTTTGCTCTTCTAAGGAAGAGCAAACCTAAGGTTCCCTGATGCATCAGCATAAGTTACAATACTTTATAGATCTGCTAGGATATGATTTCAGACAGCTTTTCTTTTCTTCACCAGCAATAGTAAGTACCACATAGGAACAAATAAGCACCTTTATTACAATTCTTGGCACTGATAGTAGTTTTGAATGCCAAAAGTGTTCACATTTTTGTATACTGACTTATAGTTTATGGAATGCTTTCATGTCAGTGATCTCATTTGATGCTCATAAGATCAATCCTATGTGGTAGACATTACTATCCCTATTTTACAGTTAAGAAAACTGAGGCTCAAAGAGGTTGTGACTTGCCTAATTTCACCAAGCAAAGAAGTGGAAAAGCTAGGAATCAAAAGTGTGTATTCTTTTCACTACATCAGTATAGGAAGGGCATCATCCCAGACCTAATGAATTGCAATCTCCACGTGGTGGGAAGTGGGCATATGATTTTGAAAAAGCTCCACTGGTAAGTCTGATGCTGATCAGAGGTTGCTACAGCACTGTATCATGCTGCCGCCTCTTTAAGACTTCTTTTGCTTGAATTCTCTATCTTTTGGGTTTGAAATATTGATTTCTGGCCACAAGAAGATGAATAAATTTTCAAAACAAGCTTGAATTATTAGCGCTTTGATTTCTCTAAGATACAATCTGAGTAATGATAGACACTTTGTGGATTGTTTGAGCATTGAAGTCTTGTGTTGTTTTATACATTATGAGAACAGACAGCAGCATCCTCTGATATGGGGTTTGTCACTCAGTATTTCTCTTTTATAATGAGATTTTTTCCATCTTGAATAATGAATCAATCAGCAAATATTCATAGAATATTTTTGTGTATATTTGAATATTATATTGTAATCTTTATAGATAGAGATTTGGCTTATTGAGCCTCTCGTGTTAACAATTTATTTTCCCCTCCTTAGAGGAGGGTATCTACTTAGCAAGATGTCAAGGGTACTATTCAGCAGGTAGATAGTGGAAAAAACTAGAGAGAACCTGGCATCTTACATTGTTCATCTTTTCTTCTCTCAATCCTTTTCTTATTCAAAGCACAAGAATATTTGACACCACATAAGGAAAATAGTAAATGTAATACTTTATAAAATTATTTTCTTCTATGTGTCTATGTTTATTTTATTTTATTTTATTTTATTTTTTTGAGACAGAGTCTCACTGTGTTGCCCGGGCTAGAGTGCCGTGGCGTCAGCCTAGCTCACAGCAACTTCAAACTCCTGGGCTCAAGCGATCCTACTGCCTCAGCCTCCCGAGTAGCTGGGACTACAGGCATGCTCCACCATGCCCGGCTAGTTTTTTCTGTATATTTTTAGTTGTCCGATTAATTTCTTTCTATTTTTAGTAGAGACGGGGTCTCGCTCTTGCTCAGGCTGGTTTCGAACTCCTGAGCTCAAACAATCCGCCTGCCTCGGCCTCCCAGAGTGCTAGGATTACAGGCGTGAGCCACTCTGCCTGGCCCTGTTAAGAAGCTTTTTTCCCATGTTTTCTTCTAGTATTTTTATAGACTCAGGTCTTACAATAATTCATTAATCCATTTGGAGTTGATTTTTGTATGTGGAATGAGTTAAGGGTCCAGTTTCATTCTTCTACAAGGGGATATGCAGTTTTCTCAACACCGTTTATTAAAGAGACTGTCCTTTCACCATTGTGTGTTCTTGGCACCTTTATTGAAAATCGGTTGACTGAAAAATGCATGGATTTATTTCTGGGTTCTCTATTCTGTTCCATTTGTCTATATGTCTATGTTTATGCCAGTACCATGCTATTTTGATGATTATAGCTTTCTAGTCATCAAAGCAATCTTTTTGCTTAAGATTGTTTTGGCTATTTCAGGTCTTTTGTGGTTTCATACAAATTTTAGGATTGCTTGCTCTGTTTCTGTGAAAAATGCCATTGGGGTGTTGGCAAGGATAGAATGCCCTGGGTAGTATGGACATTTTAAAATACTAAGTCTTCCAATCGTTGACCATAGAATATCTTTCCATTCATTTGTGTCTTCTGTAATTTCTTTCCTCAATGTTTTTTAGTTTTCAGTATACAGGTCTTTCATCTGCTTGATTAAATTCATTCCTAAGTATTTTTTTTGATGTATTGAAAATGGGATTACTTTCATGATTTCTTTTGTGCATAGTTTGTTGTTAGTATGCAGAAATGCTACTGATTTTTGTATGTTGATTTTGTATCCTGCCACTTTACTGAATTTATTAGTTCTGTTTTTTGGTAGACTCTTTAGGATTTTTTATATATAAGATCATGTCATTTGCAAACAGAGAAAATTTTACATTTTTCTTTCTGATTTGGATGCTTTTTATTTCTTTTTGTTGCGTCATTGTTCTGGCTAGGACTTCCAATACTATATTGAATAAAAGCGGCAAGAGTGGACATCCTTGTCTTGTTCTTGATCTTAGAGGAAAAGTTTTCACCTTTTCACTATTGACTATGATGTTAGCTGTGGACTTGTCATATGTGGCCTTTATTATGTTTAGGTACAATTCATATATACCTAATTAGTTGAGAGCTTTTATCATGAAATGATATATTTTGTCAAATGCTTTTTCTGCATCTATTGAGATGATCATATGATTTTTATCCTTCATTCAGTTGGTGAGGTGTAACGTATTTATTGATTTCTATATGTTCAACCATTCTTGCATCTCAGGGATAAATCCTACTTGATCATGGTGCATAGGATACTTTTTTTTTTTTTTTTTTTTGAGACAGAGTCTTACTCTGTTGTCCGGGCTAGAGTGCCATGGTGTTAACCTTACAGCAACCTCAAACTCCTGGGCTCAAGCAATCCTTCTGCCTCAGCCTCCAGAGTAGCTGGGACTACAGGCATGTGCCACCATGCCTGGATATTTTTTCCTATATATTTTTAGTTGTCTAGCTAATTTCTTTCTATTTTTAGTAGGGACAGGGTCTCGCTCTTGCTCAGGCTGGTCTCGAACTCCTGAGTTCAAATGATCCACCCACCTCAGCCTCCCAGAGTGCTAGGATTACAGGCGTAAGCCACCGTGCCCAGCCGGGATACTTTTAATGTGCTGTGAATTTGGTTTGCTGGTATTTTGTTAAGGATTTTTGCATGTATGTTCATCAGGAATATTGGCCTGTAATTTTCTTTTCTTATAGTGTTCTTATCTGGATTTTGTATCAGGATAATGCTAGCCTCAAAATGAGTTTGGAACTGTTCCCTCCTCTTCAATTTTTTGGAAAAATTTGAGAAGGATTGGCATTAATTCTTTAAATGTTTGGCATAATTCAGCAGTGAAGCAAGCCATCAGATCCTGGGCTTTTCTTTGTTGGGAGATTTTTGATTACTGATTCAATCTCCTTACTCATTATTGGTCTGTTCAGGCTTTCTATTTCTTCATGATTTATTCTTAGTAGGTCATATGTTTCTAGGAATTTATCCATTTCTTCTAGGTTATCCAATGTGTTGGCATATAATTATTCATAGTAGTCTGTTATGATCCTTTGTAATTCTGTTATATCAGTTGCAATGTCTCCTCTTTCATTTCTCATTTTGTTAATTTGAGTATTCTGTCTTTTTTTCTTAGTCCAACTAAAGGTTTTGTTTATTTTTTAAAAAACATACTCTTAGTTTTTGATACTTTCTATTTTTTCTAGTGTTTCTTTCATTTATTTATGTTCTGATATTTAGTATTTCCTTCTACTATTGACTTGGGGCTTAGTTTTTTCTTCTTTTTATAGTTCTTTGAGATGTGAAGTTGGGTTGTTTATTTAAGATTTTTTTCTTAATGTAGGCATATTTTGCTATAAATTTCCCTCTTAGAATTCTTTTGTTGTATTCCATAAGTTCTGATATGTGTGCTTCCATTTTCATTTGTCTCAAGATATTTTTTGATTTCCCTTTTGATTTCTTCTTTGACCCACTGGTCTTCAGGAGTGTGTTGTTTAATTTCTATATATTTGTGAGTTTTTCAGTTTTCCTCCTCCTATTGATTTCTAGTTTTATTCCATTGTTGTTGGGAAAGATTCTTGGCATGCTTTCAATCTTAAGTTTGTTAAGGCTTGTTTTGTGGCCTTAACATACGATCTGTCCTGGAGAATGTTCCATGTATTGTTGAAAAGAATGTGTATTCTGTGGTGGTTGGATGGAATGTTTTATACATGTCTCTTAGGTTCATTTGGTCTTTATTTTTGTTCAGGTCTTTTTTTCCCTGATTCTTTCTTTTTCTTTCAAATATTCTTGTTGAAGCTCTCTAAGGAAATTTTCAGTTTGGTGATTGAACTGAAAAATTCCACTCCAGAATTTTAAAAAATGACTTCTCTTTGTTGAGCTCCTCATTTTATTTGTGTATTGTTTTTCTGATATCATTTAATTGTGTATCTGTGCTCTCTTATAGCTCACTGAGCTTCTTCAAGATGATTACAATTGACCCTCGAACACCATGGGGGTTAGGGGTGCTGACTCCCTGTGCAGTCAAAAATCTGTGTATAAGCCAGGCATGGTGATATGCCTATAGTCCCAGCTACCTGGGAGGCTGAGGTAGGAAGATCAGTTGAGCCCAAGAATTCGAGACCAGCCTGGGCAATATAGTGAGATCTTATCTCTTTAAAAAATCTGTATAACTTTGACGCCCCAAAAATGTAACTATTAATAGCTGACTGTTGACTGGAAGCTTTACCAATAACATAAATAGTCGATTAACACATATTTTACATGTTATATGTTTTATATACTGTATTCTTACAGTAAAGCAAGCTAGAGAAAAGAAAATGCTATTAAGAAAATCATAAGGAAGAGAAAATATATTTACTATTCGTTAAGTGGAAGTGGATCATTATAAAAGTCTTCATCCTTGTCATCTTCAGGCTGAGGAGCTGAGGAGGAGGAGGAAGACAAGGAGTTGGTCTTGCTGTGTCAGGGGTGGTAGAGGCAGAAGAAAATGTGCATATAAGTGGGCCCATGTAGTTCAAACTTGTGTTGGTCAAGGGTCAACTGTATTTTGAATTTGTCAGGGAGTTCATAGTTCTCTATTTCTTTAGGAGGGTTGGTTATTGGTGCTTTATTTTGTTCTTTTGGTGGTGTCATATTTCCCTGATTGTTTGTGAGTTTCATGGCCTTGTGTTGGTGTCTGCACATTTGAAGAAGCAGGTACCTCTTGCAGTCACTACAAACTGGCTTTGGCAGCAAAAGCCCTCACCAGTCAGCCCATGGAAAGATTCTGGGCAAGCCATCTTTTGAGGTCTATGGGTAGGCTTGCTGTTGGAGTCCTTGGGAAGGCTGGCCTGGTGCCTGGGTCTGTGGCGTCAGACTTAAAACTTGGGTCCACTGGGGCAGGCCTGGATTGTGGATCCACAGGGGCTGGCCTGACACTGGGGTCTCCTGGAATGGTCCTGTTAACTGGGTCTGTAGGGTCAGGTCTGGAGCTTGGGTCCATGGGGGTTGGCCTGAAGCCTGGGACCACAGGGGCTGACCTGGTGCTGGGGTGGGCCTTGAGCTTGAGTGTCCAGGGATCTGCCTGGTGCTGGGATGGGCCTGGTGCCTGGGTCCATGGGGATGGGCCTATTCCTGAGTATGAGGGGGCGGACCTGATAATGGGATCTACTGGGCCATGTCTGGTACCTAGGTTCAAAGGGGTTGGCCTAGTGCCTGACACACTGGGTGCAGGTTTGGTGAATCTTCACTGCTAGATCACTGCCTCCTCTCTGGCTGTTAGGTGATGCCTTAAGGCCAGGTTCGCATCTGCTCTAGTTAATGATCAGAGTGCTGCCTGTCCCAAATGGGGGAGATACCAAAGGGATTATCCTGGCAGTGTGGGAAGGCTAGGTAAGCGCTGGTGCCCAGGAAACCTGGGGAATGTACCTCCTACAGTATGGTGTTGCTGAACACCCATTCTGATGTGGCATCTTCTTTGGCCAAATTATAGAGCAGAATTTTCCAGGGCTGAGGATGGTAGTCCCAACTCCCCCATTTGTTTCTGCCTGTCTTTAGAGATATTTCTCCCTTCAGGTAGTCACAATACTTCTTGTGGGTTAAAATGAGGACCAGTCTCCTGCTGGGGAAGCCACTAAGGTGAGGAAGCTAGTTGACCACCTCAATTTCCATTTTTCTAGTGTAGAAACCATGAATTGGGAGGAGATTTTGCTCACCAAGCATGTGGGCAGAGTGAGAGGAGGGGCATTGTGAATGTGGAAGTCCATTCTCCTGCCATCTGCTCAGAGTTTTTCCAGTCTACTGTGGCCCTGGGAACTATCTCATCCTTGTATTTGAGTTCTGGGTTGTTGCTGGCATAGGTCTTGGTGCTGTATATTTATTTTTGGTTTTCTTTGGGGGAGGGCAGGGAGTGAAGTTAGCTTGCCTCTATGCCACCATTTTGGAACTGGAAGTCCTCTCTTTTTACTCTGTTGATAGTGTTCTTTGATGCAGAAAAGTTCTTAATTTTGATGAGGTCGAATTTACCTACTTTTTATTTTGTTGCCTGTACTTTTGGTGTCATTTTTAAGAAAGCTTTGCCAAATCCAAGGACATGATTTTCCTCTATGGCTTCCTCTCAGAATTTCACAGCTTTAGTTCTTAAATTCAGATCTTTGATCCATTTGAGTTAATTTTTGTGTATGGTGTAAAGTAGGGTCCAATCTCAGTTTTTCCCATGTGGATATCCAGTTGTCCCGGCACCATTTGTTGAAGAGACCATTCCTTCCCCATTGAATGGTCTTGGCTCCCTTGTCAAAGTCATTTAACCATATATGTGAAGGTTTATTTTCTGTGCTCTCAGTTCTATTCCATTATTCTATATACCAGTACCACATTGTTTTGATTATGGTAGCTTTATAGTACTGTACATTTGAAAGAGGGAATTGTGAGATCTTCAACTTTGCCTTCTTTTCAAGTTCATTTTAGCTATTGTGAATCCCTTGAAATTCCATAGGAATTTTAGGATGGGTTCTTTCACTTCTGTAAAAACGGCCATGGGGATTTTGATAGGGATTGCAATTAATCTGTATATCTTGTTGGGAATATTGTCATGCTAACAACATTAAGTCTTCCAATCCATGAATATGGGATGTATTTAATATTTCCATTTAATTAGGTCATCTTTAGGTTCTTTCAGCAATAGTTTATAGTTTTCAATGTACAAGTCTGTACCTCTGTGATTAAATATTTATTCCTAAATATTTTATTCTTATGATGATATTGTAAATGGAATTGTTTTCTTAACTTTCTGCATGGATCGCTCATTGGTGATGTATAGAAATATAACTGATTTTTTTTTTTTTTTGAGACAGAATCTCACTGTGTTGCCCGGGCTAGAGCCTCAAACTCCTGGGCTCAAGCGATCCTTCTGCCTCAGCCTCCCGAGTAGCTGGGACTATAGGCATATGCCACCATGCCCGGCTAATTTTTTCTATGTATTTTTAGTTGTCCAATTAATTTCTTTCTATTTTTAGTAGAGACGGGGTTTCGCTCTTGCTCAGGTTGGTTTCGAACTCCTGAGCTCAAACAATTCGCCCGCCTCGGCCTCCCAGAGAGCTAGGATTATAGGCGTGAGCCACCGCGCCCGGCCTATAACTGATTTTTGCATGTTGGTTTTGTATCTTGCAACTTTGAATTCATTTATTAGTTTTAACAGGCTTTTTGTGTATTCTGTAGGATTTTCTACATAAAACATCACATTATATGCAAATAGAGATAGTTTTACTTATTCCTTTCTAACCTGGGTGACGTTTGTTTCTTTTTCTAGTCTAATTCCTTTGACTAGAACTTCCGGTACTATGTTGAATAGAAGTGGTGAAAACTGACATCCTTGGCTTGTTCTTGATCTTAGTGGAAAAGTTTTTGCTTTTTTTTACCATTGAATATGTATGATGTTAGCTGTGAATTTTCATATACAGTCTTTATCATGTTGAGGAAGTTCCCTTCTATTCCTACTGTGATTGTTATCATGCATGGTTGTTGGATTTTGTCAAATGCTTTTTCTGAAT
This sequence comes from Propithecus coquereli, assembly GCF_000956105.1. Taxonomy (NCBI): domain Eukaryota; kingdom Metazoa; phylum Chordata; class Mammalia; order Primates; family Indriidae; genus Propithecus; species Propithecus coquereli. The sequence continues at coordinate 1,710,250 of NW_012133970.1, forward strand.
CAATTGAGATTTTCATATGTTTCTTTCTATCATTTTAAATACATGATATTGTTATTAATTTTAGAAACCAATTGAGAGAAGGATGCCATGCATCATGTACCTTTACTGCTTAAGATTTCAGTGTGTATTTCTTTCTTTAAAAAAATTTTTTTAAGAGACAGAGTCTCACTCTGTCACCCAGGCTGGAGTGTAGTGGCATGATCATGGCTTACTGTAACCTTGCACTCTTGGGCTCAAGCTATCCTCCCACCTCAGCCTCCCAGCAGCTGGGACTATAAGTGTACGCCACCATGCCTGGCTAATTACAAAAAATTTTTTTTATAGAGACGGGGTCTTGCTATGTTGCCTAGGCTCATCTTGAACTCCTGGTCTCATAGGAACCTCCCACTTTGGCTTCCCAAAGTGCTGGGATTACAAGTGTGAGCCACTGTGTCCAGCCTCAGTGTGTATTTCTTAAGAAGAAGATACTTTCCTTTATAAACATAGTACAGTAATCAAAATCAGGAAGTTTAGCATTGATAACTATATTAATCTACAGTCCATATTCTAATTTTGTCAATTGTCTCAGTAATGTACTTTTACAGCATTTATTTCCACCCCCAGTCAAGGAACCAGTTCAGGATTATACTTTGCATTTAGTTGTCCTGTCTCTGTAGTTTCCTTAAATCTACCTTTATCTTTCATGAAGTTGGCGTTTTCAAAACAGCTTTATTGAGGTATAATAAATCTCATACAAGCTTACCTCATTTTATTGTGCTTAGCTTTATTGCACTTTGCAGATATTGTGGTTTTTATAAATTAGAAGTTCATAGTAACCCTACATTCAGCAAGTCTATCAGTGCCATTCTTTCAACAACATGAGCTCTCTTCATGTCTTTGTGTCACATTTTGGTAATTCTTGCAATATTTCAGAATTTTTCATTATTATTGTGTCTGTTATGGTGATCTGTGACCAGTCTTCTTTGATGTTACTTTTGTAATTTTTTCGGTGCGCCATGTACTGCGCCTATATGAGGTGGTGAACTTGATTGGTAATTGTGTGTGTTCTGACTGTTTCACTGACTGGCCAATTCCCCCATCTCTCTCTGTCTGTTCATGGCTCACTATTCCCTGAAACTGAACAATATTGAAATTAGGCCGATTAATAACCTTATAATGGCGTGCAAGTGTTCAAGTAGGAGGAAGAGTTGCACATCTTTCATTTTAAATCAAGAACTAGAAATGGTTAAGCTTAGTGAGGAAGGCATGTGGAAGCCTAATATGGAGCAAGGCCCTAACTCTAATTTTGTGAAGGCTGAGAGAGGTGAGGAAGCTGCAGAAGAAAAGTTTGAAGCCAGCAGAGGTTGGTTCATGAGGTTTAAGGAAAGAAGCCATCTATATAACATAAAAATGCAAGGTGAAACAGCAAGTGCTGAAGTAGAAGCTGTAGCAAGTTATTCAGAATATCTAGTTTAGATCATTGATGAAGGTGGCTATACTAAACAACAGATTTTCAAAGTAGACAAAACAGCCTTATAATGGAAGAAGATGCCACTTGGACCTGTCATAGCTAGAGAGGGGAAGTCAATATCTGGACTCTAAGCTTCAAAGGACAGGCTGACTGTTGTTAGGAGCTAATGTAGCTAGCTGGTGACATTATCTTAAAACCAAAATACTTATTTACCATTTTGAACATCCTAGTGTTGCTGCCCAACCAGGTTCATTTGTTTGCGGCCCAAGAGGAAGCCAATACACTAAGACAGCAGGGTTTACAGCAGAGAGAGAGTTTATTCTGCATAGTGCTAAGCGGGGAGATGGGAAAAATTTCTCAAATCAGCCTCCCCGAGAATTTGGGAGATAGGGTTTTTAAAGACTGTTTGGCATAGGCAATTGAGTCTGCCAATTGGCTGGGTTCAGGGAGGAGCCATAGGGTTGTAGAAATTGTCTTCTTTGCTGACCAGGTTCTTGGGTGGGGGTCACAAGACCAGTTGAGTCAGTTCCTCGGTATGGGCCACTGGTCTGGCTGGGTCAGCTGTTCCACTGGAATGTGGGGCCTGGAAGATACCTCAGAAATTACTCCTAGGTTTCAAAAAGGTGATATTATCTATAGAAAAAGCTAAGAATCTTTATGACCACCAGCTATGTGGCTCCAGAGTGGCAATTATAGAGAAGTAGATGGGGACAGTGGCTAATCAATATCATTATTTTTAGCTAGTCCTCTGCCTTATTTTTAGCTGGATCCTTACCACAGTTCTCACCTTGTACCCCATTTTTATTAATTTGTAAAGGTGGTTTCACTAGGGCCCTTAAGAATTATGCTAAACTTACTCTGCCTGTGCTCTATAAATGGAACAACAAAGCCCAAATGACAGCACATCTATTTACAGCATGGTTTACTGAATATTTTAAGCCCACTGTTGAGATCTACTGCTCAGAAGGCAAGTTCCTGTAAAATTCCTAAGTATTTTATTCTTTTTGTTGGTATTAAGGAAAAAATTTTAAAAAGGCACAAACTCCGAAGGATAAATACAATAGGATTACAGACAAGAGCAACACAATTTTGAAAGCTGAAAAAAATGGATAAATTAGTAACATGAGAAAGCTGAATACTATGCTAGCAATGGGGAAATCTAAGAAGTAACCCAATTTATACTGCTGAACCATTCTCCCAAATTCAGCAATTGGCAACCAAGGTACCTTATAAGGGTGAGGCTTAAAACAGGAAGATTGGTTGAAAGTCTATTTAAAAAGGAGTTAGACGCTTGCTATGGTTTATATGTTTTTGTCCCCTCCAAAATTCATGTTGAGACTTGATCCCCAATACAACAGTGTTGGGAGGTGTGGCCTTTGACCTTTTGACTCTGCCCTCATGAATAGGATTAGGTGCCCAAGTGGAAGAGATTGAAAGAGGGAGTTTGTCCCTTTTTGCCCTTCCATATTCTGCCATGCAAGGACACAGTGTTCCTCTCCTCCAGAGAATGCAGCATTCACCAGAAAACTGAACTTGCCAGTGCGTTGAAATTGGACTTCCCAGCCTCCAGAACTGTCAGAAAATATTTTTCTGTTCTTTATAAATTACCCAGTCTCTGGTATTTTGTTGTAGCAGTACAAAAAGACAAGGAAAAGACTCAAGTATCCTTCCCCACTGCATCAAACAAGCAATTAATTAGTTATTTTTCCATGATCCTAGCAATAGACTGCAAATTTATTCATTCTCTACAGGGGGCAAACCAGAGGATATCTAGACTCAGGAAGATAAGGCACAGTTAAGGATAAAGGTACTATATTGAAAAAAGGGGGATTAAGTAAAAATTTTCATACTGAATATTGAGAACCACGTCTGTCTTCCTTCCCTCCTTGAATTCCAGAACCCAGGAAGCCAGGCATTGCATCTCCAAAGGTTAAACTAGAAGAACATTCTTTAGGAAAGTTGCCCAACCCAAACGAAAAGATTTAAGGACACTAAAACCAGGAATAGCTCACCTTACAGATCACTTCATCCAGATCATTTTACAGAGAACACTCAGGCACACAGACCTTTCAATCAGATTTCTGGAGTTTTGTTATTAAACATAAACAGCCAATGATCATCAGACAGTTGAGGAAGGCATCTAATAGAATAGAAGAGACAAAATACACACACACACACACACACACACACACACACACACAGAATCACCTAGGGAAAAAAAGAGAGTACACTGAGAATAAAAATGAGGAAATAACAAAGCAGAATTTCCAGGTAGGAATGGACTATCGAGTGTCCAGCACAATGAATGCAAACAGAGCCACAGCAAGGCAAAAAATCATGCAATTTAAAAACAGTGGAAGGCCGGGTGCAGTGGCTCACACCTATAATCCTAGCACTCTGGGAGGCCGAGGCGGGTGGATCGTTTGAGCTCAGGAGTTCGAGACCAGCCTGAGCAGGAGTGAGAGGTCCATCTCTGCTAAAAACAGAAAAAGTTAGCTGGGCATGGTAGCTTGCACCTATAGTCCCAGCTACTTGGGAGGCTGAAGCAGGAAGATTGCTTGAGACCAGACGTGTGAGGTTGCTGTGAACTAGGCTGACACCACGGTACTCTAGCTTGGGCAACAGAGTGAGACTCTGTCTCAAATAAATAAATAAAATTAAAAAACAATAAAAAATTAAAAACACTGGAAACAAGAACAATATCCATTTCTTAGCAAGAGACAAAGATAGTATAGTGTTTAACAGCAGGGACTTTGGAGCCACACTGTTTAGGTTTGAATCTAGTTTTCATCATTTATTGTATATCCTTGAGCAAGATACCAAAACCCTTTTTGCCTCAGTCCATATCTATAAAATAGGTATGACAATTGTACTCACTTCACAAGGTTGTCGTAAAGATAAAATAAATTAATATATGTAAAGCACTTAGAATAATACCTGGCACACAGTAATGTTAGATAAGGGTTACTGCACCTTATCATTTCATAAACTTTTAGAGAAAAAAAGCAGATTTCATACATAAGATCAATAATCAAAATGGCAAGTAACATCAGAGAAAATGGCACAATAGGGAACTCCAAGGGCCTCGCCTTCCACAGAAACACTGACAAAAATGAACAAAAACTGCCAGAATCAAATTTGTTGGAACTTCGGAAAATAGTCAAAGGTTTGCATTAATCAAGCAAATGTGAATCAAGGAAAAGGTGACAAACACAATAGGAGAGCTTCATGGTATTTTAACTTTAGCTTTATCCCACCCCACTCCCTGGCATAGTGGCAGTCTTAAAGATAGCAGCCATCATTCCCAATGTGGGTTACTGGTTCTCAAGAAAACAAAAAGGACCTTGTTGCTAAGGAATTGTGTTTATTGGATTGACCTATTCTGGAGTTTCCAGAAGGACAAATGCTTGCCTTTGTGTCTCCTAACTCAGACCTCTTACAAAGTGGAAAGTAGCTAAGCAGAGAAACTAGCTAGAAAACACTGAGAGGCATAAGAATAAGCCACTGCTGCCTGGGGCAAAACATGACATTGAGGCAAACAGTAACATTGAAAGCCTGGGAGGAAAAGCTGCAGAGAGAGTTACTTTGGGCAATAAGGGCTTTGAACAGCTCACACATAACATGGGAAATCTAGACAGCCAAGTGGATGTCCAGGGCAAGATGTATGCTGAGAAAAGGCATGAAAAGACCCTAAGCTTTCACTTCCAGCTGATCTTTAGGCTCAGTGCAACCAGGAAGCAAAGGCTAAGGCAGAGTTATAAACAGTGTGAGTAAGCTTTGAAGGAGTGCCCCAACACAGATCCAATATGCAAAGACAGGGAGAGTATTTTTTCTTTCCTTTTGTTTCTTTTTTTATTTTTGTCTCCAAGGATTTATGGAAATCTTTGTCAAACCATTAACTGACTACAAGTTAAAGTAAAGGAGACAAAGAATACAGTTTTTTAAAAAATAATTTAGAAAATGACTAAACAAACAAAACCACTACAAAGCACAGCAAGAACAACAAACTCTGAGGAGGGGGAAAAGTCTGACTTCCAAAGTTACCACATTATGATATTGAAAGCAACTCATTTTCAACAACAACAACAACAAATGTGAGGCATACAAAGAAACAAGAAATTATGGCCCATCACAGAATAAAAAAAGAAATGAACGGAAATGGTCTCTGGGGAAGAATAAATATTGGACTTAATAAACTGAGACCTTAAATCAATTGTCCTAAATATGCTCAAAGAGCTAAAGGAAATCATGGAAAAGAACTAAAGGAAACAAGAAAAAAGATGTCTCACCAAATAGAGGATATCAATAAAGAGATAGAAATTACTTTTTTAATTCTGAAGATAAAAATCCAGTAACTGAAATGAAAAATTCACTGCAGGATTTCAAAACCAGACTAGAGCAGAAAGAATAAAACAATCAACAAACTTGAAGGGTAGGTCAACTGAAATTATCCAGTCTGAGGAGCAGAAAGCAAAGAATGAAAAACAATGAATAAGGCGTAAGAAACCCAAGGAAAAACAACAATTTTTACAAAACGGAAGTCCCAGAAGGAAATGAAATGGAGAGAGAAGCAGAGAAAATATTTAAAGGAATAATGGCCAAAAAATTCCCAAATTTGATAAAAAAGATATAGATCTACAAATCTAAAAAGCTTAAGAAACTGTAAGTAGAATAAACGCAAAGAGATCTACACTGAGACACATTATAATCAAACTGCCAAAGGCCAAAGACAAAGAGAGAATCTTGAAAGGCAGCAAGAAAGATGTGATTAGTCATGTAAAAGGGTTCCTCAATACAGTAATAGCTGATTTTCCGTCAGAAACCATAGAGGCCAGAAAGCAGTAGGATGACATATTTAAAGTGATGAAAGAAAAAAAATCGTCTACCAAGAGTTCTATAATAAGAAAAACTATACTTTTTTGAGACAGAGTCTTGCTCTGTCACCCTGGGTAGAGTGCAGTGGTGCTGTAGCTCATTGCAACCTCAAAATCCTGGGCTTATGCGATCCTCTTTCCTCAGCCTCCCAAAAGCTGGGACTACAGGCGCACAGCAAGATGCCCAGCTAATTTTTCTATTTTTAGTAGAAACAGGATCTTGCTCTTGCTCAGGCTGGTCTTGAAATCCTGAGCTCGGTGATCCTCCCAGGATTACAGGCGTGAGCCACCACACCTGGTCTTAAAACTATACTTTTAAAATTAAGACAGTTCCATAAAAACAAAAGCTGAGAGAGTTAGTTTGTCACTAGTAGACCTGCCCTAAAAGAAATTCTGGAGGGAGTCCTTCAGGCCAAAATAAAAGCACACTAGACAGTAACTCAAAACCATATGGAGAAATAAAAACACTGGTAAAAGTAAGTAGGTAAATGTAAAAATCAGTATTAATACATTTTTGGTTTGTAACTCTACTTTTTTATATGATTTAAAGAAAATATGTAAAACAATAAGTAAAAATCTATGTTAATGGGCACACAATGTATAAATATATAATTTGTAACAATAATATAAAGGGGGAGGGACAGAGATATATAACAGCAGAGTTTTTATATAATATTGAAGCTAATTGGTAGTAATTCAAACTAGATTGTTATAGGTGTATGATGTTGATTATAATTCCCATGGTAACCAATGAAAAATTAGTTAAAACATGTACAGAAAAGGAAATAGAGGAGAATCAAAATGGCAGACTAGAAAAAAATGCAATTAAACAAAAAAGAAGGTAGTAATGGAGGGAATGAGGAATAAAAAGATAAAAGACATATAGATATATAAAAACAAATAGAAAATGGCAGGAGTGAGTCCTGCCTTGACAGTACAGTTGGCCCTCCATATCCATGGATTCCACATCTATGGATTAAATCAACTGAGGATTTAAAATATTTAAAAAATATGTGGATGATTGTATCTGTAATGAACATGTACAAGCTTTTTTCTTGCCATTATTTCCTAACCAATACAGTATAACAACTATTTAACTAGAACTTACATTGTATTAGGTATTATACGTAATCCAGACATGATTTAAAGTATATGGGAGGAAACGTGTAGGTTATATGCAAATACTACACCATTTTATATAAGGGACTTGAGCATCCGTGGATTTTGGTATCTGTGGTGGGTCCTGGAACTAACTTCCACAAATACTAAGGGATGACTATAATTACTCTGGTTTTTTGTTGTTGTTCATCAAATGTTACTTGTATTACATATAACAATATTCATTTCAGATTTACAATCACGAATAATTTAAAAACTAGCTTAACTATCTTACAATAAAGTAAATGATTAAATAAAGTTATACATGTAATTGCAGAAATTTAAAAAATGTCATTTGTAATTATTTTACATGTAATTAGATTGAACTCTCCAATTAAAAGGCAGAGGTTGGCAGATTGGATTTTAAGAACTTTTTTAAAACCATGATCCAACTATATGCTGTCTAGGAAAAACTCACTTTTAGATCCAAAGACAAAAACAGGTTGAAAGTAAAAAGAATGGAAAAAGATATTCCACACAAATAGGAACCAAAAGAGAGCTGGAGTACACAGACCAGTATCAGACAAAATATAAAGTCAAAAAATGTTACAAGAAACAAAGAAGAACATTATGTATTGATAAAATCATAAATTTATCAAGAAAGTATAACAATTATAAACATATACACAACCAACAACAGAGCGCCAAATATATAAACTTTTCTTTTTTTTGAGACAGAGTCTTGCTTCCTTGCCCAGGCCAGAATGTTGTGGCGTCAGCCTAGCTCATAGCAACCTCAAACTCCTGGGCTCCAGCAATCCTCCTGTCTCAGTCTCCCAAGTAGCTGGGACTATAGGCATGCACCGCCACGCCCAGCTAATTTTTTCTATTTTTAGTAGAGATAGGGTCTTGCTTTTCCTCAGACTGGTCTTGAACTCCTGACCTCAAGAGATCCTCCCACTTCAGCCTCCCAGAGTGCTAGGATTACAAGTATAAGCTACTGTGCCCAGCCTCAAATATATAAACTTAAAATCAACAGAATTAAAGAAAAAAATAGACAGTTCTACAATTACACTTGGAAATATCAACACCTCACAATCAATCATGGATACAACAACCAGACAAAAGATCAATGAAGGAAAAAGAGGACCTGAGCAACACTGTACACCAACTAGACCTACCAAACGTATACAGAACACTATACCTAAAAACAGCAGAACACACATTCTTCTCAGGTGCACATGGAACATTCTCTAGGATAGACCATATGTTATACCACAAAATAAGTCTCAATAAATTTTAAAATATTGAAATCATACTAAGCATTTTCTTTTACCATGATGGAATGAAACTAGAAAACTGAAAAATTCACAAATATGTCGAAATTAAACAACAAACCCTTAAACAACAAATGTGTCAAAGAAGAAACCACAAAGGAATACAGAAAATATTTACAGGTGAGGCCTGGCGCGGTGGCTCACGCCCGTAATCCTAGCACTCTGGGAGGCTGAGGCGGGCGGATTGTTTGAGCTCAGGAGTTCGAAACTAGCCTGAGCAAGAGCGAGACCCCGTCTCTACTAAAAAGAGAAAGAAATTAATTGGACAACTAAAAATATATAGAAAAAATTAGCTGGGCATGGTGGCGCATGCCTGTAGTCCCAGCTACTCGGGAGGCTGAGGCAGAAGGATCGCTTGAGCCCAGGAGTTTGAGGTTGCTGTGAGCTAGGCTGATGCCACGGCACTCACTCTAGCCCGGGCAAACAAAGTGAGACTCTGTCTCAAAAAAAAAAAAAAATATTTACAGGTGAATGAAAATGAAAACATACCAAAACTTAATGGGATGCAGCAAAGGCATTAAAGCTATATATGCCCACATTAAAAAGAATAATGACCTCAAATTAATAACCTAGAAAAAAGAAACTCTTCCAAAAAATGGAACAAAGGGAACACTTCTATTCATGATATGAAGCCAGCATTACCCTGATACCAATGCCAGACAAACACATCACAAAATTTGAAAATTACACACCAACGTCCTTGATGAATATAGATGCAAAAATCCTCAGCAAAATACTAGCCAAGAAAATCCAAAGCGTGGTTCAACATTACAAAAATTAATCGATGTAATACACTACATTACTAGAACAGGGGAAAAAAGCTACATAATATCAACTGATGTGGAAAAAGCATTTGACAAAAACCCAACAAACTTTCATGATACGAACACTCAACAAACGAGGAATAAGAGAGAACTTGTCAACCTGATGAAGGCATTCATGGAAAGCCCTTGGCTAACATCATACTCAATGGCACAAGAATAAACTTTCCCCCTAAGAGCAGGAAAAAGACAAGGATGCCTGCCTCCACCACTTCATTCAACATTGTATGGGAAGTTCTAACTGGGGGAAATGGGAAGAAAAACAAACAATTTCAAAAGGCATCCAGATGTAAAGAAAGAAGTAAAACCATCTCTATTCATAGATGACACGATCTTATACATAGAAAATCCTAAGGAATCCACAAAAAAACTATTAGAACTAATAAACAAATTCAGCAAATTTGCAGGCTACAAAATCAACACACAAAAGTCAGTTATATTTCTATACAATACCAACAAACAACCAGAAAGGAATGTAATAAAACAATTCCATTTACAACAGCATCAAAAAGATTGAAATAGGAATAAATTTAACCAAGAAGTTGCAAGACTTACACACTGAAAGCTATGAAATCTTGCCGACAGAAATTTTTAAAGCCCCAAATAAATGGAAAGACATCTTCTGTTCATGGAATGTCAAACAAAATTGTTAGAATGGCAGTACTCCCCAGAGTGATACAGAGATTCAGTGCAATCTCTATGAAAATGCCAATGGATTTTCATGCTGAAATGGAAAAGCCAATCTCTGACTCATATAATTGCAAGGGACCCTGAATCACCAAAATAATCTTGAAAAAGAAGAACAAAGTTCAAACACTCAAATTTCCCTGTTACAAATGTACAGTACTACAACTACAGTAGTCAAAATAGTGTGGTACTGGCATAAAGATAGACATATAGACTGATGCAATAGAATTGAGAGCTCAGAAATAAACCCATACATCTATGGGTAACTCATTTTAGACAAGAGTGTCAAGACCATTCAATGGAGAAAGAATATTCTCTTCAACAAAAGCTGCTAGAACAATTGTATTTCCACATGAAAAATAATGAATTTGGACCCTTACCTAACATTATACACAAAAATTAACTCAAAATGGGAAAAGACCTTTATAATTTAAGTGCTAAAACTATAAAACTCTTAGAAGAAAACATAGTGGTAAATCTTCATTACCTTGGATTTGACAATAGATTCTTAGATAAGGCACCAAAAGCATGAGCAACAGAAGAAAAAGCAGATAAACTGAACTTAATTCAAATTAAAAACTTTTGTGAATTAAAGGACACTATCATGAAAGTGAACAGGCAACCTACATAATGGAGAAAATATTTGCAAATCATGTGCATATATCTGATAAGGGTGTAGTAAGAAAAATATACAAAGAGCTCTTACAACTCAACAACCAAAAGACAACTCAGTTAAAAAACAGGCAAAGGATTTGAATATACATTTTTCCGAAGAACAGAATGGCCATACAAAAGGCCCAAAGGCACATGAAAAGATGCTCAACATCATTAGTCATTAGGGAAAGGCAATTCAAAACTACACTGAGAGATAACACTTCACACCTGCTAGGATGGCTTTAATTTAACGCTAAATTAACTGCCATGTAAGTTGCATTTAACTTATGCTAGTTTTGACTCCGGGGTTTTTGAAGCATATGTAACTCACACGTCTCTTCACCTTGGGAGCCGTGAGAACTATTTTTCAAGTTGCATAGAACTCATGAACAGAAAACAATAAAAAATAACAAGTTTTTCATTAAATTAGAAAGGACCATATTGTTTTCAAAGTTTTTATTCTATTTTTGGAATAAAACACCGTGACCCCAAGGAAAAAATGTTTTTCTAGTGTGGCAGTCAATGTGTTAAAAGACAGAAAGTTAACAAGCACTGATGAGGATCTGAAGAAACTGGAACTCTCATACACTGCTAGTGGGAATGTAATGTTGAAAACAGTGCAGTGGTTCCTCAAAAAATTAAAAATAGAATTACCATATGATCCAGCAATTCCACTTCTAGGAATATACCCAAAAGAATTGAAAGGGTTTCAAAAAGATATTTGTACACCCACATTCATAGCAGCATTATTCACAATAGCTAAAATGTGAAAGCAACCCAAGTGTCCATCAACAGATGAATGGATAAGCAAAATGTGTGTCTGTGTATGTGTATGTGTGTGTGTATCATGCAATATTATTCCACTTTGTGAAAGAGGGAAACCAGCTAAAAGGTGGAAGCTATCCAAGTGGCCACCGAGGGATGAACAGATAAATAAAATTTATTATATACACAAAAAGGAACATTATTCAGCCTTAAAAAGGAAGGAAATTCTACAATACGCTATGACATGGATGAATCTTGAGAACATCATGCTAAGTGAAATAAGCTGGTTACAAAAAGATAAATTATTTTACCACAGTTTTAAAAATTAAAAAAAGAGGAAGTACTGATGCATGCTACAATGTGGATGAACCTCAAAAACATATACGCTAAGTGAAAGAAGCCACAACAAAAGGTCACATATTTTATGATTTCATTCATAGGAGATATCCAAAATCAGTAAATCCATAGAGATAGAAAGCAGATTGGTGTGGCCAGGGGCTGGGGTGAGGGGGCAATGAGGAGTGACTGTTTAATGTTACAGAGTTTTATTTTGGGTGATGAAGTGTTTTGGAACTAGATAGATATGATGGTTTTGAATGTAACAAACTCCACTAAATTGTTCACTTTAAATTGGTTGATTTCATGATGTGTGAATTTCAACTCAATTTTAAAAGGTTAAAAAAATTGTGCATTAATGCTCATAGCAGTATTATTTATAATATCAGAGGCAACAACCCAGCTGTCAATCAAGTGATTAATGGATAAATAAAATATGTTATATCCATACCATGGAATATTATAATAGGTAAATCCATAGAGGCAGAAAGCAGATTAATGGTTTCTAGGTGCTGGTAAAGAGAGGCATAAGGAGTGACTGCAATGGGAATGGAATTTCCTTCAAGGGGGTATGAAAATGTTTGGGGACTAAATAAAGGTAATGGTTACACAACATTGTGATTATATTAAAGGTCACTTAATTGTACATTTTAGCTTGAAAATGGCCAATTTATGTTATGTGAATTTCACATAAATAAAAATGAAAGACAATCATGGAAGGAAAAAAAGAATCAAAATGGCATCAGATTTCTCAATAGTCATGTCAGAAGCTAGATGACAATGTAATTGATGCTTTGAAAATATTCAAAGAAAATAATTTCCAACTCCAAATTTTATGTCCAAAGTATAAATTAAGTGTGATGGTAGAATAAAAATATGTTTAGACATGCGAAGTCTTCAAACAATTTACATCCCACGCAACCATCCTTAGAAAGCTACTGGAAGATATGCACCACAAAAATGAGGGAGTAAAACCAGAAAAATAAAGACACAGGACTCAAGAAACAGGGATACAATCTAAGGGAGAGCTAAAGGGAATTCCCAAGTCAATGAGAAAGGAAAATCCTGAAACAATAACTGTACACCATGCCTAGACAACAACCTGTCCGGATTAGAGAAAATCAGAAACTATGACAGTGATTTCTTCAGGCAAGTGAAACTGCTAAAATAACTAATATATTCTAACATATTGAAAAGAAATTTACATAATCAGGAGAGAAATAATATTAAGTACATGATATACTCAGTGATTAGGAAAACCAATACACTTATTAACTCCAGGGAAAAACAAAATGTTGTGCAGAAAAGAAGAAGTAATTATAGTACCTTATATGGTTCAACTATGATAGTATTTGTATAAATGCTGCAGTGTAAACATTAAATATGAATCTATCCAAAATTATGGTATAATGATACAGAGATGATGGAGTGACAGGAAGTTAGCATATATATGTGTGTTGGGGTAGAGGGAAGAAGAAAAGGAGCTAAATTCATCTTCTAAATTGGGAAGTCAATATATAATATCTAAAAGTAAAAAATCAAGAAGCAACAGTATAAGAACGCTAGATATATGGAGGTAAATACTGAAAGAACCAGCTAAAATAACTGAAAGTGGCTGTTATGTAAGATTTTTAAAAAGTGGGAGTAGGTACTGGCGATTTTGTAACAAGAATTGTAGAATTATTTTTCTCTTTAAACTATGTACATTTATACACTGATAATAAAAATTACAGGTAACAAGTAGGCATAAAACATAAACCACACACATTAAAAAATAACAGTGACAACGTAAGCTAAAAAAAAAATCAACATTGATATTTGTTAGAAGCCTTAATGTTCCAATGGCTACATAAAGATCCTCACCGCAGCCAAGAACATGAACAAGTCTGGCCAAGCTTCCTGTATACTGTAGGCATTTAGTTTAAAAGTATATAACTCACTTAAAATTTAATGGAACATGCCATTACAAAATTTCCAATGAGTAATTTTTAAGGCTCAAATGATTTTCAGTTTGGAATAAAAGTAGATACCCTTAAGTGAGTTAACACTCTCCCGAAGTGGTAGTTAGAAAGGTTCACAGAAAGCAATTACATACCTGCTAGCCATCACAGGCAGAAAACTGAATTTCACTTCAAAAGGAGTAATTCATTTATGTGCCATGAGATTGGATTTTACTACAGAGAGAAATGTACAAAATCTTAAACACTGTGTTTCAACTATTTGGCTACAAAATAGTAAATTTAAATAGGTAAAAGAGAATGAAAGAATTGTAATAAAGATTAAGTAGCCCAGACTTTATTTAGAAGCTTTGTGCCCTTACAGAGCAGCAACTAAATCTACCTGAATCTTGCATGAATTTACTTCAGAGTTTCGGAGACCGATTGGCCATTTTCTTTGTGTAAACATTAATAAAAGATTCACAATGAAGTAAAACTCTATATACTGAAGATAAATTCCAAAGGGGACCAAAGATAGAAATGAAAGATAAAAGCAAGCCAGAACACACAACCCAACTACTCAAAATTCTGATTAAGGATCCAAACCATGAGGAGAAGGAGGTAAAAAAGTAAGTAAATAAGCTGCTACCAGAAAATTTTGCTATGAAAACACACACACAGACATACATACCCTCTGGGCAATGGCCCAGGGCTTCTCTAAATTGCGGACTAGGAATTTTTGTGCTGAAGGGACCTTTGAGATCATGTTGTCATACACTTTCGTTTTACAGATGAGGACACTGATTTTCTGAGCAGTGAAGTATCTCACGATTAGCCACACTAGTGAGTAGTTACTATTACAATGCAGTGCACAGATCATGAACATAGTCTTGAATAATTACAACAGTCTCAAATATCAAAGAAAGCATCCCTGTTTTATTCATAACAGTAATTATATGCAAACATTTTTTAAACAAATGCTCAAACTGAAAGAATTTTCTCTCACTAAACAAGGAAGTTCCATTAAATAAAATATCACTATATCCCAATTAGTCCAGTCAATTAGTTTTTTACTATGTGCCTATAGAAGCTAGATACTAAATCATTACAGTAGTCCCCCCTTATCCACAGTTTTGCTTTCTGTGGTTTCAGCTACCTGAGGAAAGAAGGGTGAATACAACACAGTAAGATTTTTTTTTTTTTTTTTAGACAAGGTCTCCTCTGTCGTCCTGGGTAGAATGCAGTGGCGTCATCATAGCTCACTACAGCCTCAAACTCCTGGGCTCAAGTGATCCTCCTGCCTCAGACTCCCAAGTAGCTGAGACTACAGGCACACACCACCATGCCCAGCTAATTTTTTCTGTTTTTAGTAGAGACAAGGTTCTCACTCTTGCTCAGACTGGTCTCAAACTCCTGAGCTCAAGCGATCCTCCCACCTTGGCCTCCCAGAGTGCTAGGATTACAGGCATGAGCCACCGCGCCTAACCGCAATAAGATATTTTGAGAGAGAGAGAGAGAGAGACTCCACATCCACATAACTTTTATTACAACATGTTGTTAAAATTGTTCTATTTTATTATTAGCTATTGTTATTAATCTCTTACTATGTCTAATTTATAAATTAACCTTTATCATAGGTACATATGTAGAGTAAAAAACATAGTATATATAGAGTTTGATACTATCTGAGGTTTTAGGCACCCACTGGGGGTCTTGGAACATATCCCTCACGGATAATGGGGACTACTGTATTTCTAGCCATTTGATTGTTTGATTTCATACCACTTCCATCAAGCTTCTACAAGTGTTGTGCGGCATACATTTACTTTAAAACAGAAGCTAATTAAGTTTGACTTGCTTTAGAGTATGTTTTTTAGTTTTGATTTTTTAGAACTTCACAAAATCATCTTAAAAGGATTAGAGACATCTTGAAGTCAAGTCGCCGATGACTGGTGTCCAGTTTTTATGTACGTTCTCTTCCTGTAGCAGTAGCCACTTGAAAACAGGTGTTTTAAGATTTTTATTTTTATAGCTTTATAATTTTCCAGAGGGAAAGAGACTCTGAGGACTGATTTGTCTCCCTGATAAGATTCTATGCAATCATTCTAGCATAAGAAAGTGTTACTCATCCACCCAGGGGATGAGCATGTAAAGTCAGAGCCCAAATAGGGTAAAAGAACATTGACATGAAGTAAATGCTCTGGCAAGGGGAGTTGGAACAGGGTGAGGAGGGTAAACACCCAGGAAGAGAGGCCCAAAATGAAAAGTCAGAGCATGAACAGGGAGAAGAGGGCATCTTCATGGTGGAGAGAGTGGCAGAGAAGATGGGAGATTGGTAACGTACAGGAGTACTGATTAAATAAATGTATTAAGGATAATTGGAGCCAAGATTTTTGTTACTAGATAAGAGAATTCGAAATATGGAAAGGGAGAAAATTAGGATGAACATTTTGTTGTTGGACGGAAATAGAAAATATCATAGTTTTCAGTATGTTAGAGAGAGAGAGACGGATGCAACGGTGGTTCAACATATGCAAATCAATGTGATATGTGCCACATTAACAAAATGAAAAGATAAAAACTACATGATCATCTCAATAGATGTACATAAAGCATTTGAAAAAATTCAACATCCATTAAAGATGAATACTTTCAATGAAATAGGTATACAAGGAATTTACCTCAACACAGAAGGCCACAAATGAAAAGCCCACAGCTAACACCATGATAAATGAGAAAAAAACTGAAAGCTTTTCCACCAAGATCCAGTACAAGGCAAGGAAGCCCACTCTCACCACTTCTATTCAACATAATACCAAAAGTCCTAGCAAGAACAATTAGGCAAGAAAAGGAAAAAAAAAAGGCATCCAAATGAGAAGAAAGAGTAAAATTGTCTCTGCTTTCAGATGACATGATTATATATGTAGAAAACACTAAAAACTCAACAAAAATTTGTTAGAACTAATAAGCAAATTCAGCAAAGTTACAAGAAACAAAATCAGCATACAAGAATCAGCAGCATTTCTACACACTAACAACAACCTATCTAAAAAGGAAATTAAGAAAACAATCCATTTACAATAGCAACAAAAAAATAAAATACTTAGCAATAAACTTAACCAAAGAGGAGAAAGACTTCTACACTGAAAATTATGACATCAATGAAGGAAATTAAAGAACACAAACAAATAGAAAGACTTCCCATTTCATGGATTGGAAGAATTAACGTTTTTAAAATATCCACACTACCCCAAACAATCTACAGATTCAATGCAATCCTATCAAATTCCCAATGGCATTCTTTACAGATAAAAAAAATTCATATAAAACCGTAAAAGAACCCAGATAGCCAAAGAAATCTTGTATAAGAAGAACAAACCTGAAGGCATCATATTTCCTCATTTCAAAATATAGTACAAAGCTATAGTAATCAAAACAATATGAGGCCAGGTGCGGTGGCTCACGCCTGTAATCCTAGCACTCTGGGAGGCCAAGGCGGGAGGATTGCTTGAGCTCAGGAGTTCAAGACCAGCCTGAGCAAGAGCGAGACCCCGTCTCTACTATAAATAGAAAGAAATTAGCCAAACAACTAAAAATAGAAAAAATTAGCCGGGCATGGTGGTGCATGCCTGTAGTCCCAGCTACTCGGGAGGCTGAGGTAGGAGGATCGCTTGAGCCCAGGAGTTTGAGGTTGCTGTGAGCTAGGCTGACGCCACGGCACTCTAGCCCAGGCAAGAGAGTGAGACTTTGTCTCAAAAAAAAAAAAAAAAAAAATCTTCTCATTTGCAACAATATGGGTGAACCTGAATCACATGCTAAGTGAAATAGGCCAGGCACAATAAAGCAAATACTGCATGATCTCACTTATATGTGGAATGAAAATAGTCAAACTCATAGAAACAGAGAATGGAATGGTGGTTTCCAGGGGCTCAGGGGAGTGGGAAATGATGTGATGTTAGTCAAAGTGTACAAAATTTCAGTTATACAAGATGAATAAGTTCTGGAGATCTAATACACAGCATGGTGACTATAGTTAATAATACTGTACTGTGTATTGTATACCTGAATTTTGCTAAGAGAGTACATCCTAAGTGTTCTCACTGCAAAAAAAAAAAGTTAACCATGTGAGGTGATGAACATGTTAATTAGCTTTATCATAATTGTTAACAGGGAAAAAAAGCCAAACTCTGTAAAGTAATTTTAAAGAGATTTACTCTTTGGATTTTAACCATCATTCATTTTTCATCTTAAAATAAATTACTACACAAAAATTAATAATTTAGAATTTTTTTTTAGGCAAAAACTTTGTTACAGCAACATAATGTACACATAGCCAGCTAGCTTGTCAAGAGTAGGACAAAAATGGACAAGACCAAGGGAAAACTGAAGCTTCCAATTTAAGCTCTTCTAACTACAACTTCTAGGACAGCTTTGAATCCCTAACAGTACTGTTAATATTAGATGATAGTGAGTTAGAAACACATTTTGTGTACCTCTCTACAGACATTGAATTAGTGGAAGTAAACTATATCTGCAGTTAGGGTTAAAAGACCAAAACCAAAATATTTTCATAAACCTTTGACCATAAGTTTGTTTTTTTGTGTTCTACTTGGTGTTTTATTTATTCTAATTTGCTGACACTTAGGCACATTTGCATTTTTACCTTAAAGTTAAACACATAGGTATTTTTTTGTTGGTAACTCAGATTTAGTGATTATCATTAGACCAAATATTAAATTTACTTATAAAAAATCACACATTATTTTGTGTTTGGCTGAGTTTATATTTTCATAACCTTTATGTCAAATCTTGACACCTCAAGAACATAAAAATGTCCAGTAAAACCCAGGCAAAAACAAATGTATGCTGACAATTTAAAAACAACATTTTTACTATTACTTTACTAATAACACCTTTTTATTTTTTAATAATAACCCAGCTTATTTACCAAAGATTACTAAATTCAAGTGAACCATTTGGGTTTGTTTAATTTATGAGCGCTCCCTTATTTTTAAGCCAGTCTGGAACTATGTAAGCACAAACATGTAATACATGGACATACACAAAACATACCTAAACATATACACTCACACACATGCACACAAAGTTCTCATAGATTTTATCCTAGAACTCTAGCCATGAGATGGTAACACAAACTCACCAGTCTGTAAAAGACCGCTGGATCCAAATTTCTTCTGACGAAACTGGAACTTGTTCACATGGCAAACTTTAGTTGCCCTGATAGGTAACCTAATTAGGTCTGTGGATCAAAGTTTTGGGTAAAGCAGTTTCCGTGGCAGTTGGATTTTTTAAAAAACCTCTTTACCCTTTTTTTTTCTTCAGTTCAAAATGAGTTTTCAATATTTGCATTTTAGCTAGAACTGGCTGCAGGATTTCCAGGTAGCTTTTCAATTATAAATATCATACACAATGAGTTATCTTTAACATCAATAGAAAAAGTTAGCAGGTTTTAGAGTAGCCAGAAAAGAAGAGAGAAATAGCTTGAGACATTTTAACTCTATAGTGGTAGGTCGACCATTTGGGCTCTGAATTTTCCTTGATGTAATTTGCTCTTTCGTAAAAACTTGTGCATAAGAATTAGCTATATTGGCCGGGCACGGTGGCTCACTCCTGTAATCCTAGCACTCTGGGAGGCCGAGGAGGGAGGATCGTTTCAGCTCCGGAGTTTGAGACCAGCCCGAGCAAGAGTGAGACTCCCGTCTCTACTAAAAATAGAAAGAAATTAGCTGGACAACTAAAAATATATAGAAAAAATTAGCCAGGCATGGTGGCACATGCCTGTAGTCCCAGCTACTCAGGAGGCTGAGGCAGAAGGATCACTTGAGCCCAGGAGTTTGAGGTTGCTGTGAGCTAGGCTAATGCCACTGCACTCTAGCCCAGGCAACACAGTGAGACTCTGTCTCAAAAAAATAAAAAATAAAAAAAAAAAGAATTAGCTATAACCAGCTGGAGCTCTAGAAAAACCTGGCATGCCTTTGAATCTTTTCATTTACATAAATACTTGCAAGTAGAGGCGCCACAATCCAACTGGGGTGCCCAATGGGGGTCATTCTCCTGGTCTGTCCTCATTTTTAAAGGATTTCCCATTTTTCTTTAAAAGAAGCAACCAAACTGTAATATAGGGTTTGGTGTCATGGATCAGAATGTGCTGATTGTGGGTGGGGCTCCTCAATGTTTCACCACTGAGTCGGTCCCTCCCTCTTACGTGTCTCAGTTTCTCTCTTGGGGGTCTAGTACTTCCGAGAGGGCTCAAAGCGCTGAGTGATCAGCTCTTATATTCCTTTCCTGGACGAGCCTTCTTTTAACTTGTTGGGGGGTTCCCTATAGGGCCACTTGCATGTCGGGGAATCACCCCAGGCAACTCCCACTCAGGACCCCGGTCACCCAGGGCTGCCAAGGCTGGGAGGAGATTAAGATTCCTCTTCTCTTTGGAGCTGAGGAACTCAGTCTCTCATTTATCTACAAACAAGACAGTTCAGTTTCCTCTTTCAAAAATGCACAGAAAAGCCAACTGAGATGAATTTTAGTTAAAAAGACAGTGGAGAAGACCCTTTAGAATGCACCTCCAAATCTAAGTTAGGATCCCAAACAATAATTCCTAGGAAAAGAACCAGCTCAGAGTAAACCGAGACCATCAACCAAAAACGGGAGGTCTGGAGCTCAGGAGGACTTACCAGTTCCACCAAAGGAGAAGCTCGGAGTCGGAGGGCCCAAAAGGGCCATGCCGGTACCTGACACCAAGTTCGGGCTGCTCCTTGGTTGGTCCTGGATGTTCTCTGAGCCCCACGTCTGGTATGTTAATTAGCTTTATCATAGTGATCATTTCACAATGTATATGTATATTGAAATATCAAGTTGTACACTTTAGATATATACAATTTTTATTTATGCCACGATAAATGTTTCAAAAAAAGAGAAGTTGAGACTGGGAACTGGAAGGATATAAACAGATCATCAGACTAGTATATGACCCCACGTCACCTGGCCACCCACAAAAAAAGACATAAAAATCAGCTTAAAGGGCCTCCTAGTGGCCAAATGTAGGAAAAATTAAGCATCGGAATAAACTGTGTTAGTTCTGGGTAAAATAGAGTAAGATTGTGCCACACTTTATCTCCCACTGAATGTAACTATAAACCTGGACAGAATGCATGTAGCTATTTAGGGACTCTGAGAAGATAATAGCAGAAGGCAGATAAGGGAAAAACACCAGAATTCAAAGTAACACCAAACTGGTGGTGAATTTACCATTCTTCTCCTCTAGTATTCCCTGGTCTAAACTTAAGGCAGCCAGAAACCTAGAAATGAGTACTGCGATGCAGACCAAGAATGCATCTGTACTTCTGCTTAAGTTGCTTAGAGAAAATGCAAAAATCCCATTTTGGTTTTTGTTTTCTCTTTCCTCCATTCTCTTGTGAGTGGCAACAGCAGTGGTAGCTAGGGGAAGCCATAATACTCAAAACTTTGAGAGAGGAAACCCTTACTCTCCACTCACTGCAGCTGCAGTTCCGAGAGCTTGGGGCAAACTCCCATTATTTTTTCCTCTGTCTCTGTCTTCCTACTGCTTGGCCTCAGTCATAGTGCAAACTGCAGATTGCTGGCTAGAGGACTTGAAAAGAGTAGCTCAAGGGAACCAAAAACTACCATGAAAATCAGAGAGAGAGAGGGAGAGAGAGAGAGAAGCTCAGAAAAGCAACACAGCCAGGCGCGGTGGCTCATACCTATAATCCTAGCACTTTGGGATCCTGAGGCCAGTGGATGGCTTGAGGCCAGGAGTTCAAGACCATCCTGAGCAACATAGAGAGGCCCCATCTCTACAAAAAACAGAAAAATTAGCTGGGTGCGGTGGTACATGCCTGTAGTCCAAGCTATTGGGGAGGCTGAAGCAGAAGGATCACTTGAGCCCATGAGTGTGGGGTGGCAATGAGCTCTGATGACCCCGTTGCACTTTTAGCCCAGGCAACAGAGCAAGACTCTGTCTCAAAAAAAAAAGAAAAAAGAGAAAAAGAAAAGAAAAGCAACACCACAAAAGTTCATTATCAAGTCTGGGGATCATCCCTCGCCTTAGTAATCATATTAAATAAATCTCAACCTAATTTGCATACCAAAGACTCTGGTAACTGAGCTAACAGATAAACCTCTCCAAGGTACCAGACTGACCAATGAGTGCTGCATATGCAGGACAAATTTGAAGAGCACTGCAAAACTGAAACAACATTGGAACCATATCGCACAAAAGATAAGTTTAAAAAAATTGCACGAATCAAACCAAGGTGATTCCCTGCTAAAATAAAAATATCAACATTCCTGTAAAATTTAAACAAGACTCAGAAGCCAAAAACGTAATACTGGAAAAATATAGGATTCAATAAAAAGTTACGCAGTGTATGGCAACACTTGAAAATCTCGGAGAGAGGAGGGTTGGAGCAGGGACATTGTCAGACCGCTTTGGGGCAGGAATGGAGGGAGTCAGTCTGTGGCCAAATTTCCTCCACGTTCCTCTTGCTTATTTTCATTCTAGACTTAGCTCTTAAACTGCTCCAAACGGTGCCTGGTATGCTTTAGGGAGTGGAGAGAGGGGGTGGATATTTGAGGGAAGAAGGGAAGGGAGTGGACAAGAGAAAAGAAGAGACTTAAAAAGGTGCAATGTATTTCCAAATCTTTTAACTCTAAAACTTCTGTTTCAAGGGGACGCAAAAGAAAACAAGGAAGTATGTGACCCCGAAGCGAATGCTTAGTCTCAGAGATCAGAGGCTGTGAGTGTCGGGAATCAACTGGGTTCTTAGACTACTCAGAGATATATTAAGAGTCACAAGGGGATAAGTAGCAAAAGTTTTTGCTGTTATTTGCTTCTGATATTATTGTGTGTTCGATTTATATAGCATGGGATAGTCATCAACTGTGTAACAGTCATTTAGCTGCTGAGCAATTACACTGAGAAGGGCGTTGGGAATTAAACATTTCTTAAGTGTTTACTTTATTTCACTGTTGTTGTATGGTTTATCTACCATGTCACATTTAAACCTCATAACAATTCTGTGAGTAAAGAAAAGAATAGATTAAAACCTAAAAAGAAAGAAAAGGAAAATCCCAGCGCACTGAAGGAAAGAGAAGTCCCTCAACATACTTCCTGCTTGTTCTTCCAACATAATACACAGCTGGGCCCACTTTACCACGTCTTGGTTGATACCAGCTTTATCAACTTTTCCATTAAAGCCAAACTGGACTTAGTACAGTCAATGATGGACTGTCTGCCCAGTGTATTCCTTGTATAGCTGACTGTGTAATGGCTGAAATTGACAAATCGGGGCAGAAGTATCGAGTGGCCCTCAGGATTGCCAAGGATCTAAGATTTGAATGATTACCATGCACACACAAAGGAACATATACAGATGACTGCTTAGTACAGAGAGTAACTCAGCACAAGTGTTACATTGTGGCCACAGTTGACCTAGACCTTAGCCGAAGAATCTGGAAAATCCCTGGAGTTCCTATCACGTACATTTCTAACCATAGATGCAATATAGAATGGATGCCTGATGATTATGAAGCCCCTTGGTTCTAATTCGTACAAGACAGTGTTCCTCTGCCTTTCTTCAACCAACTTTCTCTGTTAGCAGTTTGTTAAACATGCAGTAGCATGAATTATTATTCTGTTCACCCATTTGCTCTATTATGAGCTGAATATGGTTAAATACACCCACTTTTGGATGCTATTTCGAAAATGACATTTTGTCTCATTTAAAATTTTAAATTGGCCGGGTGTGGTGGCTCACGTCTATAATCCTAGCACTCTGGGAGGCCGAGGCGGGCGGATTGCTCAAGGTCAGGAGTTCGAGACCAGCCTGAGCAAGAGCGAGACCTCCGTCTCTACTAAAAATAGAAAGAAATTAGCTGGACAACTAAAAATATATAGAAAAAAAAATTAGCCGGGCATGGTGGCGCATGCCTGTAGTCCCAGCTACTCTGGAGGCTGAGGCAGGAGGATCGCTTGAGCCCGGGAGTTTGAGGTTGCTGTGAGCTAAGCTGATGCCACGGCACTCTAGCCCCGGCAACAGAGTGAGACTCTGTCTCAAAAAAAAAAAAAATGCTTTATTTGGAAGGTGGTTAGTGGTTAATAGAACTTTATGTTTAGGAAAATCATGCTTTTAATTCTAAAGGTCAATGAAATTATTTAGAGTATGTGTTTTTGATGGGCGTAAAGTTTAGACAAGGGACCTGGAAATCTAGGGCAGAAAATCTTATAATGAAATGATGAGATAAAGGTTGGAGAAAACCTAACAGTGTTATTCACTTAAAAGGAATTAATGATTAAATAAACCAACTCTTTTTTTCTCCTGAGACATCCTTCCTATATCCCAGAACTAGATTAGGAATCACTATGAGGTGTTGGCATGAAGGCAGAAGGTAATGCCGTATTGTTATTCAGAGGCAGAGAAAAAAGTATTTGGGAAATTGGATATATAAGTTTGTATCTTAGAGTACCAT
This sequence comes from Propithecus coquereli, assembly GCF_000956105.1. Taxonomy (NCBI): domain Eukaryota; kingdom Metazoa; phylum Chordata; class Mammalia; order Primates; family Indriidae; genus Propithecus; species Propithecus coquereli. The sequence goes on from NW_012133970.1 coordinate 1,734,718, forward strand.
GAGAAATAACTAATGAGCTATTCTTGATTGTTACCGAGATATCTGAGGATTAGAGAAAGCTGTAAGGGAGGGGTTGGAAGGTAAATGTCTTAAGGCCAGGCAATTATCATTCAATTATTGCTACACTATTATAATTGAACGAATTGTAAAATGCATGATCTATAAATGATTAAAAGACAACCAAATCAGAAAAAAATAGCTTGGAAACTTGGGACTAAAAAAGTAATTGGAGGTTTGCTTTTTCTCAATTTTGAAAGCCTATTTACAAAGTAAGCTGCATACAATGAAGTTATTTAGTTAATTGAAAATAAAAAGCCTCGTATTGAACCAAAAAGCTGGTGATCAAATTCATTTTTCGTATCAATAGCTTATTGAGTATTTATTTATCATCTGTATAGTCTCATCTTGGCATTGCAAAGTAAGTATTAGGTTGGGGCTGTCATTTCTGGGCCAGTCACTGTAGCAGTGGCTGCTGGTTCTAGAGATCCCATGGGCCCTGGAGCCCCCGTAGGTCCCTGTCTATATGACCAATATACAATAGACTTATAAATATATCTTCATAGTATTATTTTTGCCATGTGTCTTTGCTTACAAAATGAGATGTTAGCACTCCATGGAAGGCTAAGAATATATTTTCCTAAACATATACTTTTATGAATCTTAGTACCTCATACTTCATTAGAAATATTTTATGAGGACAGGGATTTTTGTCTGTTTTGTTCACTGATGTATCTCTAATGTCTAGAATGGTGCCTAATAGATAGGAGATGTTTAATAAAAAGTTATTATTGAATGTATAAATGATCAAGTGGGTGAATAGAGCAGCATTGGTAGTAAAAACATTTTTTATCATTATATTAAAAAATATTACAGATCTCTTGAAAATTCTTTTAGTCTTTTTTAAGTTTGTTGTTATAAGTTTGTTATTATTTTGTATTCTTTTCTTCCCTAGGAAGTAGTATTTAACGTAAGTACACTTGAAAGGATTGTGAAGGCAGAGGCAGAAATACTGAGGAAATTGAATAACAGTTCAGTAGACATAAATGTTCATTGAAATTTTTATTTTCCATTTTCCCCTGTACGAGTTCAGTTACAGGCCTCTCTGCAGCAAGTGGGTGTGAGCTGCATTATTCCAGTATAGCTACATAATTGGTATGGCCCTGTGTGAACCTATGGGATCTGGGGCATGTAATGGTTAAGCTGTTTTTGCTGAGGTGTCAAGAATGCATTTAAATACCTCTGGATTCTTGCCAGACCAAATTTCTAAGACTATTCTTTATTTTAGACTCAAAAATACAGTAGGTCTGATGTGCTCAGGCATGCATATTGAGCTTCTATTTTCTGAATGTACTGTAATTCAAAGTGAAACTTTTTTGAAGCAAGACAGATCTTTACACATTACTTATGAATAACTCGCTTCAGATCTTGGATTCTTGATTGAGGATCTGCTTCTGTAGTCTTACTCAGGTGAAACTTATAAAGGACTTTTTTATGTAGGTATAATCAAATTCTGGATAGATGGTTTCTATAAATACTGAGGAGATATTTAGATAAATTATTAGAATTAAAATTTATCCTATGCCATTTCTCGGTATTTCGAGAGATGAAAATTCTACAAAACATGACGTTAATGCAGGAACTGAGGTACTGATTAACCCATAAAAGAGTGTTTTCCTATGGCACCACTCACATACTTATTACTGCTTTCATCTCAATGGTAATTTAGTAAAGAAAATTATTGTTGCTAAAGATAAAGTTATTATTTCTAAATAAATCTTATGCCTGGATAGTGCTATGAACACATTTCAAAAGTTCAGAATTTTTAAGAGTTGTCTTAATTTTGGGAAAAAAACAAAACAAAAACCATTCATTGCTCCACTTCCCCCCCACCAATAGGGATTTTTTATCTTTGGTTTGTTTTTTTTTTTTGAGACAGAGTCTGGCTCTGTTGCCCAGGCTAGAGTGCCGTGGCGTCAGCCTAGCTCACAGCAACCTCAAACTCCTGGGCTGAAGCGATCCTCCTGCCTCAGCCTCCCGAGTAGCTGGGACTACAGGCATGCGCCACCATGCCCGGCTAATTTTTTCTATAGATATATATTTTTAGTTCTCCAGATTTCTTTATATTTTTTAGTAGATACGGGTCTCGCTCTTGTTCAGGCTGGTTTCGAACTCCTGACCTTGAGCGATCCACCCGCCTTGGCCTCCCAGAGTGCTAGGATTACAGGCCTGATTTTTTATCTTTGAATATACTCCCTGCATTAGCCTTTTGCTGGATCTGGCAGCCAAAAACAGTGTTTTAGCCTGTCCTTTTGTTGGGCAATGATTGGGTTTCTCATTTCCTGTTACAAAAGATCTTTTAAGTTCTATTAATAATATGTTGTAATACTTTCCCATACATAACTAATGCTGCAACCTGAATGTTTTATATTTCTTCTTTATATGAATTGAGAGCTTTTGATAAAGAAGTTTATTTTGATGTACAGAACACTTTAAGTAAATTTTAAAGATTCTGAGTAGCTATAGTTTTTTTTTTAATTTAAGGAAATCACGAATCTGACACTTTTTTTTATATTGCAGACAAGATATCTTCATATTCTCTGTTACAACTTTGGAGTAGAAACCCACAAGCAGAATAAATATGAAGAAAGCTCTTTCTGGCTTAGGTAATATAAATAAAACAATGAATGTGAATTCAGGAATACTGTCATAGAGGACAGTTAATATTTACTGTAGGGTACTTTGGCAGTTTAAACCTTCTCTGACTTTAAACGCCCACATGATAAATTTATTTGCTCTTTTAACATGTATTGCTTATTCTTACATGTTGCCAGTTGATAGAAAATTGTGTTCTCTTCTTCATATAACATAAGACTTACTCCCCTTACCCCATTCTTCCTTTGTATCTCCATCAGGAATATGGAAAATTTATTTGTTGTTGCTTTGGTAGTTACTGCTGTTTGCCTACACCAGGGTATAAGGTGGAGGGGTGGGTGGGAGTAGTATCAGGTAAAATTATTAGTCTTAGATGAATTTTGGTATTTTAATATCAGTCAAGTAAGTATACATTGATATTTAACACTTACTGAATGCTGAGCACTATACTAAGATTTGGACTGTTGTGCTTAAGCTGCAAATATCAAGAGGATAATACAAGAATATAGCACCTATTTGCAGGAACCCTGTCTTTTACTGAAAACCTGGGCCCTGCACGGACATATAATAAATACTCGATAATTGCTAGTTAAACAAACTTATGTGAAAAATGTATTTTTCTGGAGATGTCACATAGTTAAATGAGTTTATGTGAAAAATGTATTTTTCTGGAGATGTCACATAGGGTGCTTTGAATATCAGAAGATCATGGAGTAAAATGTATCAAATCAATTCACTAAACATTTACCTTGTCTGAGTATAGGGTTCTAGTTATTTGGAAATACTACTGTGATTATTTTAACAATAGTCTAACTATTGTGAAAATTATATTTGTTATTTAAGGAAATAAATACAAATATGATCATTGAAATTATGTACTCACATATATCTTTAACAAAATATTTATGCAAATAACCTGTTTATGTAAAAGACTTTTTAGAGCCCAAAGATTGATCAAACTCTGTACAAAAAACTATGCCTGATAGAATAGGCTTATATAATTGTAAGATAATACTTGTCTCAACTTAGGCTACTTCACACAATTGGAATATACCTGAAAGTTTTTATTGTAAATCGCATTTTTATAAATTTAATTATTTAAAATATACCAATAAAGCTAACTAGTTTAGCTCAGTTTTACCACAGATTTCCTTTAAATAAAGTACATGATGAGTGAGTTCTAGCCCAGGATTTGGCTGTATTTGGGAGTAGAGCACTTACAAAGTTTATGGCATCAACGTACCAAAAGACTGGTATGCCAAGAAGGCAGGAATGGGGAGGTCCAAGCAAACAAAATAAAATAAACAAAAAAAGGATGCTGGTGCCATGGAAGGCTTCTGGAAACTTAAGTCTGGAGCTGAGCTTGAAGTTTCTTTTCTGCTCTAATCTTTATTTTCTTCCTTTTGCTAAATGTAGGCTTAGTTTTTTCTTTTTTTGAATTTTTTAGATGTAAAGTTAGATTATTTGATATCTTCTTTTTTTCCAGTACGTGTTTATCGCAATAAACTTCCTTATCTGTACTACTTTTACTGCATTCCATAAGTTTTTATATGTTGTATTTTCATTTTGATTTGTCTCAAGATATTATTTTTGGTTTTTTTATTTCAGCATATTACGGGAGTACAAATGTTTAGGTTAATATAGTACCTTTGCCCAACCTAAGTCAGAGTTTCAAGCGTGTCCATCCCCCAGATGGTGCGCACTACACCCATTAGGTGTGAATATACCCATCCCCTCCTCCCCCCTCCCACCTGCCCAACACCCGATGAAGGTTACTACTATATGTGCACATAAGTGTTGGTCAGTTAAGTCAGTTAATACCAATTTGATGGTGAGTACATGTGGTGCTTGTTGTTACATTCTTGTGGTACTTCACTTAGTAGAATGTGTTCCAGCTATTTCCAGGAGAACACAAGAGGTGCTAGCTCACCATTGTTTCTTGTGGCTGAGTAGAACTCCATGGTATACATATACCATATTTTATTAATCCACTCATGTATTGATGGACACTTGGGTTGTTTCCAAATCTTTGCAATTCTGAATTGTGCTGCTGTCTCAAGATATTTTCTAAGTTTCCTTTTGATTTTTTCTTTGACTCAGTGGTTGTTTAGGTGTGTGTTATTTTAATATCTACATATTTGTGAATTTTTCAATTTTCCTTCTATTGATTTCTAGTTTTATACCATTGTGGTTAGAAAAGATACTTGATATGATTTCAATCTTAAAATTTGTTAAGACTTGTTTAATTTTCCATTTTCACTTGAAAAGAATGCATCTTCTGCTGCTGTTGGATGGAATGTTCTATATATTTATGTTAGATCCATTTGGACTATAATGTTGTTCAATTCCACTGCTTCCTTATTGTCCTAGACCATGTGGGCTGATATAACAAAACACCATAAACTTCATGGCTTATAAACAACAGAAATTTATTTCTTACAGTTCTGGAGGATGGAAAGTTCAGGATCTAGGCACTGTCATATTTGATGTCTACTGAGGGCCCATGTCCTAGGTAGCTGTCTTTTCACAGTAATGCCAAATGGCAGAAGGGGCAAGGAGTTTCTCTTGGGCCTTTTTTATAAGGGCACTAATTTCATTCATGAGGGCTCTGCACGCGTGACTTAAGCGTCTTCCCAAAGCCTTACCTCCTAATACCATCACCTTGGTGATTAAGATTTCACTGGGGTATTGAAGTCTCCTATTATTGTGTTACTGTCTATTTTTCCCTATAGTTCTCTTAATATTTGCTTTATATTATAGGTGGTCTGATATTGGGTACAGATATATTTATAATTGTTATATCCTGTTGAACAAATTGACATCTTTATCATTATATAATGAACTTCTTTGTTTCTTGTGACAGTTTTTGACATAAAGTTTATTCTTTCTGATATAAATATAGCCATCTTGCTCTCTTTTGGTTACCATTTGCAGGGAATGTATTTTCCCATCCTTTCATTTTCAGCCTAGGCGTGTCCATAAGGCTAACGTTGAGTCTCTTGTAGGAAGGAAGTAGTCAGATCCTGTTGTTTTAACCATTCACACACTTTGTGTTTTTTGATTGTAGAATTTAATCAATTTACATTCAAATTAATTATTGATAGGTAAGGATTTACTATTGCCATTTTGTTCACTGTTTTCTGTATATTTTATAGTTCCTTTGCTTTTTTCTTCCTTTCTCACTGTCTTCCTTTGTGATTTGATGCTTTTTTGTAGTGATATGGTTTGATTCATTTCTCTTTATTTTTTGTGTATCAACCGTAAGTTTCTGCCATGTGGTTGCCATGACGCTTATGGAAGAAATCTTAAAGTTAACAGTTATCTTTTTTAAGGTGATAACAACTTAACTGTGATCACATACAAAAGCTCTTTACTCCCTCTCTCCTACATTTTACATTTTTGATGTCTCAGTTTACATTTTTTATATTGTGTATCCATTAATAAGATAATGTAGCCATAGTTATTTTTATATTTTTTAGAAATTTTATACTACTGTTAAAAGTGATTTATATACTACCATTACAGTATTACAATATTGTGAATTTGACTATATACTTAACCTTTACAGTGAGTTTTATACTTTTATATGTTTTCATATTGTTAGTTTGCATCTTTTTGTTTTAACTTGAACTACTTTTATCACTTCTTGTAAGGCAGCTCTAGTGGTGATGAATTCCCATAGCTTTTGTTTGTCTGAGAAAGTATTTCTTCTTCATTTCTGAAGGACTGTTTTGGTGGGTATAATATTCTTTTTGGCAATTTAAAAAAATTTCAGTACATTGAATGTATCATCCCAACCTTTTTTGGCCTGCAAGGTTTCTGCTGACAAATCTGGTAATAGCTTTATGAAGATTCCCTTTTATGTGACAAGTCACTTCTCTCTTGTTACTTTCATAATTCTTCCTGTTTCTTTGACTTTCATGAGTTGGATTATAATGTGTCTTAGTGAAGATATCTTCATATTTAACTTATTTGGCATTCTTTGGGCTTCATGGATCTGGATGTCCTCTTCTCTAGATTTAGGAAATTTTCTGTTGTTATTCTCTTGACTAAGCTGTCTGACCTTTTCTCTTTCTATGATCCTTTTTATTAATCCTTCTGGAATTCCCATTATGTACATCTATTCTTTGCTTTATGGTGTCCCATATGTCCCACAGGATTTCTTCACTCTCTTTCATTCTTTTTTCTTTTTGTTCCTCTGACTGGGTAATTTCAAATGAACTGTCATTGAGCTTGGTGATTCTTTCTTCTGTTTGATAGAGTCTTCTGTTAAAGCTGTCTATGGAACTTTTTAGTTTCATCATTGTGTTCTGCTCCAGAATTTGTGTTTGGTTCTATTTTATGGTTTCTCTTTGTTGAACGTCTCATTTTGTTCTTATATTGTTTTCTTGATTTTGTTTAGTTGTCTGTGTTCTCTTGTAATTCATTGAGCTTCTTTAAGTTGATTATTTTGAATTCTTTGTCATGCACTTTATAGATCTCCATATCTTTAGGATTGGTGACTGGTGCTTTAATTTATTGCTTTGGTCACATCACGTTTCCCTGATTATTCTTGATCCTTGTGGACTTGCATTGGTATCTGTGTATTTGAACAAGTAGGTACTTCTTTTAGTCTTTACAGGCTTACTTCAGCAGAGAAAGCCCTTTATCAGTCAGCCTGTTCAGTGATATTGACTGGGTCATCTCACAGGGTACATAGGCCTGCTTGTTGCTGGAATCCTCAGGTTTGCTGGCCTAGGGCCTGTGTCTGCAGGGCCAGCCTGGAGCCTGGGTCCACTGGAGTGGGTCTGTACCTTGGGTCCTCTGAGGTCCTGGGGGCTAGCTTAGAGCTGGAGAGGCCTGGAGGCTGGGTGCGTGATGGCCATCCTGGCACTGTGGCAGGCCTAGAACTTTCATAAGAGGGCCAGCCTTGAGCCTTGTGCCATGGGAACTGGCCTGGCACTGGGATAGGCCTGGATCCTATGGCTATTGGGGTCAACCTTATCCTGGAATAAACCTGGAGCCTGGGGCCACAGGGATGGGTCTAGGACTGGGATGTGCCTGGAGGTTTGGTCCATGATGCAAGCCTGGGGCCTTAGGCCACATGGGCCAGACTGGCACTGCGGTGGGCTTGAAGTCTGGGTCCATAGTGGTGGGCCTAAGACCTCCTATTTTCTCATTATGGCAAATTAAATGTAGGGAGAACAGTCAAAATGAAAGGGTACTAGCCATGGATATGTTGCCGCCCAACCAGATTCATTTGCCAGCTGCCCAGGAGGAAGCCAATATGCTGAGACAGCACGGCTTATGGCAGAGAAAGAGTTTATTCCACATAGCACTAAGTGGGGAGATGGGAGAAATTTCTCAAATCCACCTCCCTGAGAATTTGAGAGACAGGGTTTTTAAAGACTGTTTGGTGTAGGCAATTGAGTCTGCCAATTGGCCGGGTTCAGGGTGGAACCATAGGGTTGTAGAAATTGTCTTCTTTCCTGACCAGGTTCTTGGGTGGGAATCACAAGACCAGTTGAGTCAGTTCCTCAGTATGCGCCACTGGTCTGGCTGGGTCAGCTGTTCCACTGGATGATATCTCAGAAAGTACCCCTAGGATTCAAAAAGGTGATATTATCTATGAAGAAAGCTAAGAATCTTTATGACCATCAGCTATGTGGCTCTAGAGTGGCAATTATAGAGAAGTAGATGGGGACAGTGGCAATTATTATCATTATTTTTAGCTGGGCCCTTACCACAGTTCTTGCCTTGCAACTCTTTCTATTAATTAGTAAGAGTGGTTTAAGATATAGTAAACATATAGTCTATAACTTTTTTGCTTGTAAAAGAAGTTATTTGTGCTTATTATAAAAATTTAAGCATCAGAACTATATACAATATGGGATGTAAAAGTTCCCTGTAATTCCATACCCATAGATGCTCACTGTTAACATTTTAACTTTATATTCTTTTTGATATTTTTCCAAAAATCATTTACATGGAAACATGTGAATCATTGAAATCCATTTGGAAGATTTAAAGATTTGAGGAGTTTTTTTCAAAGTGGACTGTAATTAAAGAAGGTTAATGGAATTAAAGAAAGCCAAAGAGTATCACAGGAAAATTCCTAACTGATGATCTCTTGTTATATTAGAGACAATGAGATAAATTGGGAAAATAACAGAAGACATTTGATTGGACAACGTCCTGGAGAATTGGATAAAACCCTGAAGGTGTTCTGTAAAAAATAATATAACAGTTACATTAATAAATGAGATTTAAGGACCTTACTTCTTTGTCATGCAGGTCAAAGACTAGGTGTTTATAAATTCTTGGAGAGGAAAGCCCTTTGTAGGTTAACAGAAATGAGAATATTTCTGAACCCTTTTGTGGGAATTCTGTGCTGCCTTTCTCTCAACAGTGTACAAATAGCATGGGTTCTTCAGCATCTTTGTTTCATGGTTACAGATTATATTATATTTTTATACTAAGCAATTAAATTTATTGTTGCTAGATTTTTTGGATATTAGTAAATGATTGTGTAGGCAGTATGTTAGGGGAGGAGAATTTTTGAGGTCCTTTTCCAACACCATTTTTAATTCACTGAATACTAATTTGAAACCTGTCTCAGTTGATGACTAATGTGAGTTGCCTTCTATTGGTCAGAAATGATTTTTATTCTTGGTATAATATCTCTAAGTAGGGAGGGAAGTGTGTTTCTTTATTGCTTATATAAAACTTTTTGTAAACTTCATGGAATTAAAAGAGGAGATTTCAGCAAAAATTATACTGTCACTTTCTTAATTCATAGTGCTTAGGTTTAGTGCAGGTTCACTAAACCAAATGTATAATTATGTAATTTCTATACTGGGTTTAAAAATAGCTATTATATTTATATATAAGGATAATATTTAAATATGAGATATTTTATTTATTATTGTTTAGCCTTTACTATTGTTATGTAGGAATATATATTACCTGAGAGACTTATAATGAGAAATAAAGGAAATAACAAAGAGTATGTATATTTACATGTACAAATATTAATGGGACATCATACAAACCCAAAGGAAATTTGCATCAGTTTCAATGCCAGTTAATGTTCATTCCTTTATTTTCCTTTCTATTCTCAGCCTGAGACCTTGAGAATTTGGCATTATTATACATAACCAGGCAATGTGATCTAGGGGAAGATCTCAGAGCTGGCAGAAAATCTGTTACTGATCAACTGTGACCTTGGGTCATTCAGCTAACTACTATGTGCCACAGTGTCCTCACCTGAATAATAGGCACACTATTATCAATGTCAGAGGCTTATAATGAGGATAAAATAATAAACATAATAGTATTTTGAAAAGTGGCAGGTATTATATATTATTGTTGCTACCCAACCAGGTTCATTTGCCAGCTAGCCAAGAGGAAGCCAATACGCGGAGTCAGCAAGATTTATGGCAGAGAAAGAGTTTATTCTGCATAGCGCTAAGTGGGGAGATAGGAGAAATTTCTCACATTGGCCTCCCTGAGAATTTGGGAGACAGGGTTTTTAAAGACTGTTTGGTGTAGGCAATTGAATCTGCTAATTGACTGAGTTTGGGGCAGAACCATAGGGCTGTAGAAGTTGTCTTCTTTGCTGACCAGGTTCTTGGGTAGGGGTCACAAGACCAGTTGAGTCAGTTCCTCACTATGCGCCACTGGTCTGGGTGGGTCAGCTGTTCTACTGGAATGTGGGACCTGACAGGTATCTCAGAAAGTACCCCAAAGTTTCAAAAAGGTGATATCATCTATGGAGAAAGCTAAGAATCTTTATGACTACCAGGTATGTGGCTCTAGAGTGGCAATTATAGAGAAGTATATGGGGACAGTGGCTAATTATTATCATTATTTTTAGCTAGGCCTGTGCCTTATTTTTAGCTAGGCCCTTACCACAGTTCTCGCCTTACACCCTTTTTATTAATTTGTAAGGGCAGTTTCACTATAATAAAATTATTAATTCTAAAAAGGGTCATACGCAGGCCTTTTAGTGGAAAATGGAATGTATTAGCACCATCTAGTGGAAATATACTGAATTGTGCAATATTAATAGCAATTTTAATACAAAAGAAAATTTAATATAGGTAACACTTTAGAGATCGAAGAAATCTACAGGTCATCTAGTTCAGCAATTAAGAAAGTATGTTCTATGGTGTCCTAGGGTTCTGCCAGAAGAGCATCAGGACCCTTCCTTTAAGAGGAAAGAGGAGTCTTTCCCATAATTTTCTATGATCTTGCTTCAAATAGAGAAGTCAGACTTTAATTAGTTTCTCATATAATATGTCCTTGCAAGATTTTGTTTGAAAACTGATCTGCCTGTTTACAAAAAGTTTGAAAATGACTGATTTACATCAACTTCATCTTTGTAAGAATAGTCTTTTGTTAAAGGTCAGTAGTAATGTTCCCTCTTTCATTCCTGATTTTAGTAATTTGAGGCTTCTCTGTGTTTTTCTTGGTCACTCTAGCTAAAGGTTTGTCAATTTTTTGATCTCTTGAAAGCACCAACTTTTGGGTTTGTTGATTTTCTTTATTGTTTTTTAATGATTTATTTCCACTGTAACTTTATGATTTTTCCTCCTCTGTGCTTGATTAAGTCTTAGTTTGCTCTTTTACATTTAGCTAAGGTGGAAGGTTAGGATATCGTTTTGAGATCTTTCTTCTTTTTTTAACATTGGTGTTTATAGCTATAAATTTTCCTTTAACCATTGCTTTAGCTGCACCCCATAAATTTTGATGTGTGTGTTTTCCTTTTCATTTCTCTCAAAGTATTTACTAATTCTCCTTGTAATTTATTCTTTGACCCATTGGTTATTTAGATATGTGTTGTTTAATTTTCATATTTGCTGATTTCCTCAATTTCCTTTTGTTTTTGATTTCTAATTTAATTCAATGTAGACAAGGAATATACTTTGCGTGATTTCAATCCTGTTAAATCTATTGTGGCTTTTTGTGGCCTAGCATATGTTATATTTGGAAGAATGTTCTATGTGCAATTGGGAAAAATGTGTAGTCTGCTATTATTGGGTAGAATGGACTATAGATGTCTGTTAGGCCTAGGAGGTTTACAATGTTGTTCAAGTCTTAGATATACTTTTTGATGTTCTGCCTAGTTATTCTATTGATTATTGAAAGAGGGGTATTGAAGTCCTCAACTATTATTGCTGAATTATGTATCTCTCCCTTCAGTTTGTCAGCTTTTGCTTCATGTATTTTGGGGCATGTATGTTTATAACTGTTTTACCTTCCTAGTGGATTGGACCTTTTATCATTATAAAATATCCCTCTTTATCTCTAGTAACTTTTTTTGGTCTTGGAGTCTATTTTGCCTGATATTTTTATAGCTACTTTATAAAAGTAGTCTCATGACTACTTTTTTTCCCTTTTTCTCCCTTACTACCTCCTTTTGTCTTAAGTGGATCTTTTAAAAAAAATGAATGAATTTATTTTTATTGTGATCAAATATATGTAACAAAACTTAACATTTTCACCATTTTAAGTGTTCAATGCCATTGCATTAATTATATTCACAATTTTGTACAATCATTACCAGTATCTATTTTCAAAACGTTTTTGTTGCCCCAAACAGAAACTCTGTAACCTTTAAGCATTTACTTCTCATCCTTCTTTTATCCCATCCCCTGTTAACCTGTAATCTATTTTCTGTCTCTATGAATTTGTCTATTCTAGATATTTCATATAAGTGGAATCATTCAATATTCACAATGTGTATAACCACCACCACTATCCATTTGTGGAATTTTTTCATCATCCGAAACAGAAACTCTGTATTCATTAAACAATAACTCCCCATTTCCCCCTCCTCTCAGCCCCTGGTAGTCTCTATTTTACTTTCTGTATCTATGACTTTGCATATTTTAGGTACTTCATGTAAGTGAAGTCACACAATGTTTGTCTTTTGTGCCTGGCTTGTTTTACTGAGCACAATGTTTTCATAGTTTATCCATGTTGTAGCATGCATCAGAATTTCATTGCTTTTTATGGATGAATAATAGTTCATTGCATAGACATATCATATTTTGTTTATCTATTCATCTGTTGATGGATTCTTGGGTTGTTCCCACCTTTTTGCTATTGTGAATAATACTGATATAAACATTGGTGTGTAAGTGCTTGAGTCCCTGCTTTCAAGTCTTTTGGATATATACCTGGAAGTGCAATTCCTGGTCTTAAGTAAATCATCATAGTATATCATTTTAAGTTGTTAAACAATTTTTAAAATCATATAGTCTTTGAATTATTTTCCTTGTGGTTACTCTAGGACTTGCAAAATACACCTTAATTCATTAGAATTTATTTCAGATTTATAGTAACTTTATTCCAGTAAGATATGGAAACTTTACTCCTATTTATAGCTCCATTCCCTTCTCTTTTTTAGGATTGTTATTATTATATTTATTATGTTAGTATATGTTTAAAAACTCAATAATACATGGTAATAATTATTGCTTTGCAAAATCTTATGTATCTTAAAGAAGATTATAGAAAAAAGGAGAGCACAAATACTATGTATAGAGTTTTAAAATTTCAACCTTCTAGTCACTTATGGTTTACTTCATTTCTTCCCTTAGATTTGAGTTACTATCTGGTGTAATCTCCTTACTCAAATTATAATTTCTTTCCCACTCACTCCTTTGTGTTGTTATTGTCCAATATATATTACATATCTTATGCCCCAAAATGTACTTTTATAGATTTTTATGAAGTTGCCTCCTTTTGGTTTTCTTGTAAGGCAGATTGGCTAGCAAGAAACTATCTCACTTTTTGTTTATCTGGTAATCTATTTATTTAGCCTTAATTTTGAAAGATAGTTTTTCTAGAGATAGGATTCTAATTTGACAGTGGTTTTTCTTTAAGCACTTTGAATACATCATCCCTGCCTTCTGGACTCTATGAGCTCTGATGAGGTTTCAGCTATTAATTTTATTGTTGCTCCTTTTTATTTGAGGAATCATTTTTCTCTTATTGCATTTAAGACTTTATCTTTGATATTCAATAATTTGCCCATCATGTGTCTGCATGTGGTTTTCTTTAGTGTTTATCTTGTTGAATTTCATTGATATGTAGATTGTTGTTTTTCATCAAGTTTGAGGCGTTTTTGACCACTATTTCTTTAAATATTTATTCGTGCCTTTCTCTTCTTTTGTTCTGGTACTCCCATTATGTATGTGTTGGTGGGCTTAATGATTTCTCACATTTCTCTGAGCATCTGTTCATTTTGTTTCTTTCTTTTTTCTGTTTTATTCTTCAGATTTGTATTATCTTTATTGATCTATCTTCAAGTTTGTTTATTCTTTGTTTTGCCTGCTCAAATCCACCATTGAGCCCCTCTACTGAATTTTTCTTTTCAGTTATTGTACTTTCCAACTCCAGAATTTCTATTTGTTTCTTTTTAATAATTTCTGTCTCTTAAAACAGGCTGGGGTGGGGGGTGGATTTGGCTGGTGGGGCCTCAATTTGGTTATCCCTACTGTATATAATTTCTATCTCTTAATTGATGTACTCTTATTCTCTACATGATGAGTCATTGTTATCATACTTTCCTTTAATTCTTTAAACATGATTTTCCTTAATGCTTTGGATATATTTATAATAGCGGCTTTGAAGTCTTTTTCTACTAAGTGCAACATTTAGGCTTCCTCAAAGGAAGTTTCTATTGTCTTCTCTTTTTCTTCAGTATGGGTCACACTTTCCTGTTTTATAGTATGTCTTGTAATATTTTGTTCAATACTAGACATTTTGGATAATATATTGTAGCAAGTCTTAGATACTGTTTCTCCCCTTTCTGGGGCTTATTATTTTATTGTTTGTTTGGTTCTTTATTTGTTTAGTCACTTGGCTGAACTAATTTGGTAAAATTTATTTTCCCTACAGTGTCCCTGTCAGAGTTTTCCCACTTGTTTTTATCTTTTGATGGCTTCCTAGGGGTCACCCCTGTATCCAAATATTTCACTTATTGGTCAAATATTTTGCTTAAGCCCACTTAGCCAGTTAGATTTTTCACCCTGTCCTGTTGGCTGTGTGTTTGTTTAGAGACTTTTTTTTCACAGTTCAGGGAGTTTATGGTTTTGCCTTGCATTCAGGTAGGGACTGGTAGCTCATAGGTTCTTCATCTGCTTGTGCCTGACAGAGCACAGTCTTTGCGTGCACACAGTCTCCCAGATCCGTAGGCATAAGGTTGGTTTGATTTTTAAGCTTGGCTTCCCAACAGTCACCCTGGGCCTTAGGTTAATTTTCAGTTGGTCCTTGGTCAGAGGTCTGGTTAAGCCCCTTGAGCCAGTCAGGTTCAAGTCTCATTGCTGATGGATCTGTGTATGCCTTGAGTAATGCTTTTTAGTCTGCTCTGATTGTCTCTAAGTGAATGTAGCCTAGCACATATACATGGCCTTCTGGACCCTGGACCCCGAGTGTTCTTCTTGGCTATTTCTTTCCCTTGTTCACTCTAGTAACCTTCTGGCTGGTCTGCAGTTTCCCCTGTTGCTACTATTATCATGGAGCTACCAGATCCCTCTTAATTGCTCACCACCAAGATCTCCATTGCTTTCAACAAGTCCTTAGGCATGAACTCCTCTATGCTCTGTTCCACATAACATCAATACTCTTAGGAAGAGATGTGGAGTTCTTCTTTGCTGCTTGTCTTTCCCCCTGGGCAGAACCTCTATGTCATATGACTGGATCTGGGAGCAGGCAGCATGGCATGCTTCTCCTGAAATGACACTCCTGCTCTATTAAGTGGATGCTGGGGGTATGGTAGCCCCTCGTTTTCTTATGTTGTCCTTTTGGCATGGAACCTCTGCCTGATGAGTCAGCTGAGGTGAAGGTGATCAGGGTCCCAGTGTGCCTGCGCAGAATAACACTTTTATGACGCAGGCCTGGGAATGGTAAGAGAGAGACTGGCAGCCTGCTCCTCCCAAGGTGAAACCATTGCCTAGGAGTCTAGGAGCTGGAGGGAGAGTGAATTCCCATCTTCTTGGCTGCACCCATCTGGAGTAGCTTTTATCACATGGAGCCAGTATGGATGGGAGCCGGTTATGGCTCAAATGCCACAGATTCTTGCTGGTTATACTGAGGTTTAGTTAATTTTCATGAATAAATCTTTCCCCATTTTCTACATGCCGTATGGACAATTTCCAGAGATTTTAAGTGGTTGTTTGTTTTAATAAATTTTCCAGACAAATAGTTGTTTCACTGGGGAGAGGGTCGAAAGAGCTCATTATACCACCATTGCAGAAGTTCCACCCACTCATTGGTTGTTTTCAAAACTAGAAGTATAAGGTTTAATGTAACAAAGGAGACCTTTATGAGAGTGAGAGGGTTTACAAAGACTAGGCCATCATTATGTCTTTGTTAGCAAGCTGAAAACTCAGTTTGGTAGTCTGGGTCTTCTAGAGTTTTTTAAAAAGAGATATTTCAAAGTATTGTCTTCAATTTAGTTCAGTTAACCAAGATTTTATTGACATGCTCCCTTGGAATACCAGTTTTATGGTGAGTGATCTTTGCTTTGCTTTTTAAGTTTTAGGTTTTGAAACTCAGACTCATGTTAATGTATTATTTGTGGTTATCTTAATGTCTCATAGATAATATGGTTTAGTAATTAAAGAAGAGAACTGAAAGTCAAATTTCTCTATTATCCAACCCCTCACTCTCATTTTTAATACCAACCTAGGAAATCTTAGAAATCATTTAATTACTACATTGGTTCATTCAGCTGCAAAATGGAACTAACAGTGCTTCATGAGGATGTTGTGAGGCTTAAATGAACATTGCTAAAGCATTTATTTCTGTGAAAATAGTTGTATTTGTTTTATTTTAAAAATGCATTTATATTTGTAAGCTTTAAAATGGCCTAGTAAGAGCTTGTATACACTTGTAAAGTATTTTAATGCAGTATATATATAGCCAAATGGAAAACAGCATTGATATAATTATAGTGTTGATTTATTGGGTATCTCCTGTAGAAATTGTGGTTTTGTATGGTTAGAAAGTATTGCTTTATATGATTAATTTTCATATATTAATTGGCTAATTATCTGTTGTAGTGTAAAATAGAATAGTTGCAATAAAATATTATTATACTATGTCTTCTTAGTAATATATAATCTTGAAAAATTATATATGATTTAAAATGAATATATATACACACATATATTTTTCCTTTTTAATGGTAGCCAAAGCTATGATATTGGGAAGATGGATAAGAATTCTGTTGGGCCAGAAATGCTGGTAAGGATCATGTTACATATTGCAGAAGTAGGTTGAAGAAATACAGTTTATGTTATTGTTATAAAATTATAATAGTCTACCCTCCATTAGAGTAGATTATGTATTGGGCACATGATTAATGTCTCAGTGAATTAATTTATGTATAATTTGTATAATAATATCTATCTCATAGGCTTGTACCCATGAGCCATATGTAAAGTGTTTCGAACAATGTTTGGTTATATAAGTTTTAGCTTTTATTATTGCATATTTAAAAATTCCAGATTTTCCCCCAACCACTCAGACAGAACATGCTTGGGTATGTAAATTAATTTTAATATTTAATCAAGCAAAATGTGATTATGTAAATAAATCTGATGTAAAATTATCACATATTATAGCAAAATGGAATTTTTTGAATATTCATCTCTGCTTTTTACTATTACAGTATATTAATCAAAATGTAACTGAAGACCTATATTATGTATTTACCACTGTGATATATGGGGAGTAAAAGAGAAGCATAAAATATAGCGTCTACCCTTAAGTAGCTTATGTTTGAAGGATAAAATTAATACAAGTGAATACAATGAAATATTACTCAAGTTTAAAAAGGAAAGAAATCTGACATTATGCTAATTGAAATAAGCTAGTCACAAAAAGGCAAATACTGTATGGTTCTACTTATGTGAGGTACCTGGAGTAGTCAAATTCATAGAAATAGTAAAATGGTGGTTCTAGGGGCTGGAGGTAGGGGAGTATTGGGAGCTATTGTTTAGTAGGTACAGTGTCAGTTTTGCAAGATGGAAAGAGTTCTGGAGATGGATGGTGGTGATGGTTGCACAACAATGCAAATATATTTAATACTACTGAACTGTATACCTAAAAATGTTTAAGATGGTCATAGAGCTAGGCACAGTGGCACAGCTACTGTGATTCCAGCTACTTGGGAGGCTGAGGCAGGAGTATTGCTTGAGGCCAGTAGTTAGAGTCTGCAGTGCATTATGGTCACTCATGTGAATAGCCACTGTGTTCCAGCCTGGGCAACATAGTGAGAATCTGTCTCTAAAAGATAAATTAAAAAAATGTTTAAGATGGTCAATTTTATGTTATGTGTATTTTACCATAATTAAAAACTATAATTTTACATATATATTGACATTGTCACTTAACAGAATATTGTATAGCAATGAGAATTAATTAACTCAATAATTACAGCAATATGGATATTCTCACATATAATGTTGAGTAAACAAAGCAAGATACAAAGTAGTACATATGGTATGATTCCATAAATATAAATGCCAACAGCAGGCAAAACTAATATATGGTGTTGGAAGTCAGGGAAGGAATCGGTTACCCTTATTTGGAATAGTGTCTGAAAAGAAGCTTATGGGGTGAGCAGGTTGCTGTTAATGTTCTGTTCTTTTTTTTTTAGA
>NW_012133970.1:1754790-1787556 GCF_000956105.1 Propithecus coquereli
GTAAGTATATTAAATTTAAATAAGTCAGGAATGTAACCATTACTATAAGATTCTTAGACAATATTTGGTGTGAGTACCATAATGATGAGACATATCCTAAGACTATGTAGTTGCTTAAGGAAATGCTATTTCATAAAGATGACTTATGTTTGAGAAGATGCTTGTCACTGTGGAAGTGCTAGTCAGTTGCTGTGTTGCAGTTTAACCCTCAGCTACATGCTTTTTTCTATTTTTAATTACAGGCTAAAGTTCTACGGTTACTAGCCACCACTTATTTGGATTGGGATAACAAAGAATATTATGATAAGGCTCTCAGTGCCATAAACCTAGCAAACAAGGTATAAGAAGTTTTTACTTTTGAATACTAACTTAATGAATTTTTTAAAGTTTCGAATCACATTTTGAAATTCAGTTTAGCCATTTGCTTCAGTATTGATTCTTTTTAAAACAAAAGATTGTTCTAATCTATTCTGTAGCACAGAAAAGAAAAATAAAATATTGGTATGCTCTGAATGTTTGTGTCCCCCCCTCCAATTCATATGTTGAAATGTTAACCCCCAAAATGATGGTATTAGGGGATGAGGACTTTGAGACATGATTAAGTCATGGGGCAAACCCCTCTTGAATGGCATTAGTGCTCTTATAAAAGAGGCCCAAGAGAGCTTGTTTACCCTTTCCATCATGTGAGGACACAAGAAGGCACCATCTGTGAAGAATAGGCCCTCACCAGAGACCAAATTTGCTAGCACATTTATCTTGGAGTTCTCAGCCTTCAGAACTGTGAGAAATAAATTTCTGTTATTGGCTACCTAGTTTATGGTGTTTTGTGATGGCAACCTGAATGGACTAAAACAAAAATGCTTCTTGAACACCATAGATTTTTGAGAAACAGAAAGGGATCTCTCTACTGTGAGTTTTTAGGATGAAGAAGTAAATGATGGTAAAATAGGCAGATAATGGGATTTAGTTTTAAAAATAACTTCAGTGGTTCACTTTCAGCTCATGCTCATATGTACATAAAAACATGCATAAAAAGCTGGGCACGGTGGCGCATGCCTGCAGTCCCAGTTACTTGGGAGGCTTAGGTGGAAGGTTAATTGAGGCCAGGAGTTCGAGGCTGCAGTGTGCTATGATCATACCTATGAATAGCCACTGCACTCCAGCCTGGACAACACAGCAAGACCCCCATCTCTAAACAAAACAAAACAAAATAAAACATGACAAGACAAAATAAAACATGTATACACTTACACTTTTGGACAAGGAACACTGATAGGCTGATGACCCTTTAAAAAGATATTCAGTTAGGATTGATGTGGTTTACTAAATAAGGCCATTAAATATACTGATACATTTAGAAATTTTTTTCAATAGAATGGAAGCATGAAAATGAATATTTCAATTAACCAGAATATTAAATTCCTCAAACAGAGCATTTAACTGAACTATATTTTCTTGAAATTTATGCCATGTAGATGGGATTATTTAATGCTGAAAAACTTCTTTAACATTGAAATTTTTTAAAAATTTAAAAATATTAATAAATAGGAACATTTTCAAAAGCTACATTCTTTTATTTTTTTTTTTATTTGCTAAGATGCAAGTCCGAATTAAAAATAGGGACCAAGACATCACAGGAAGTAGATAAGGCTTCTTGCCAGCATCTCTCTTTGTTTATTGGACACAGAAGTTGCAATTTTATAGCAGTAATTACTCACCTACATTGCTCATGACATAGCACATTTAACAGACTAATGATTGATCCTGACATAGCTGAAATGGGTGCATTAAGATTTCAATGACAATATACACTTTTAAAAGTTTTATTTGAAAATAATTTCAAACTTACAGAAAAGTTGCAAGAATAAGAATAATTCTAAGCACACCTGTATATACTTTAGCTAGATTCATACTTGTTAACATTTTGCACACTTGCATGCACACTTTCTCCTCACTCCCTTTTTTCTTTCTCCCCTCTCTCCCCTCCTCCCTCCTTTCCTCCCCCCATATATATCCCTTCAGTAATGAACTCTCATTTTTTTTTCCTTTGATAAAGGATTAGTCTAGGATCAGCTATTGAATTTATCTGTCATGTCTCTATAGCCTCCTGTAATCTGGAACATTTCCACAGCCTTTCTTTGACTTTGTGTCATTGATATTTGGGAAAAATACAGTATGCCCCCATTTTGTTTTAAGTAACATTTTGTTTTAAGTAAAAGTTCTTCATTTGCGGTTTATGTGATGTTTCCTCATGATTAAATTCAAGTTATGCATTCTTGGCTGGAATGCTACATAAACGATGCTGTGTCCCTTCTCAGGGCATCACATTAGGGAACACACGATGTCTATCTGCTCCTCTTTGTTGATGTTAATATTGATCACCTAGTCAAAGGTGTTGTTTGATTTCTTCACTGCATACTTAATATTTTTTCTTTTGCAACTAATAAACAATTGGAAGACCTACAAATCATGCATGTGTCTTGGTTTTCATTAAAATTTCCCTTTAGAGTTGGCATTCTTGTCTGAACCAATCTTTATTATGATGGTAGCCAAATGATCATTTTCCAACCTCAGCACTCCCACCACATTACACTCAGCATTCTATAAGCAAGAGTTCTCCCTTCTTCTCCCATTTATTTAATATGTATTTATTTACTTATTCATTTATTTTCAGTTTGAATTTGTGTCTTCCTACTTTTTCACTGATTTATAATCCATTACTGTCCTTAATTTTCTTTTAATAGTTTTATTGAGATAGCTGACATACAATAAACTACATATTTAAAGTGTAAAATTTGATGAGTTTCGATTTATATGTATACCTGTGAAACAATCACCACAATCAAGATAATGAATATATATTTTAATACATCACACCCAAAACTTTCCTCAAGCCCTTTTGTCACCTCTCCCTCCCACTCTTCCCCAAGCAACCACTGATCTGTTTTTCGTCGCCATAGATTAGCTTGCATTTTGTAGAGTTTTATACAAATGGAATCACAGAGAATGTTATCTTTTTTTTATGGCTTTTTCACTCAGCATAATTATTTCATGATTCATTCATATTGTTGTGTATATCCATAGTTTATTTCTTTATTGCTGAGTAGTATCCAATTGTGTGGATATACCACATTTGCTCTTAAATCTACTGTCTTTTATTAATATAGCTACTTCAGCTTTCTTTTTATTAGCGTTAGCATGTTAGCATGGTATATTTTGTTCCCATACTTTTATGTATTTATGTCTTTTCATTTAAAGTGCATACCCTTTGAGCTGCGTATATGTAGTTGGGTCTTGATTTTTTATTCAATCTAACAATTTCTGCCTCTTAATAGAGGTGTTTAGAATATTTACATTTAATGTGATTACTGACATAGTTAAGTTTGAGTCTGTCTTGTTATGTTTTTTCCTTTATCTCATCTGTTCTTTATCCCTCCTTTCCTCTTTTTCTGCCTTCTTTTCAATTACTTTTTAAGATTCTATTTTATTTTTTTGTTGGTTTATAATTCCTTGTTTTGTTATTTTAGTGGTTTCTTTAGGGCTATGGTCTCCCCAACCCCCAGGCTGCAGAGCTCTTCCCCCCCGCAATTACCTTCCATGAAACTTAGGAAGGGGGTTTGTGGGGGTGGTGTGCATAGCAGGAGGTGATCAACCGGTGAGTGAGCGAAGGAAGCTTCATCTGTCCCCTATCCTGCCTTTATAGAAAAACTGTCTTCCATGAAACATGTCCCTGGTGCCAGAATGGTTGGGGACTACTGCTTCAGCGTTTATACTATAGATCTTATCTTGACCTACCTTTATATGCCTTAATAATATACTTCCATTTCTTTTTAAAATATTTCGAAATTGACAGATAAAATTGTATGTTTTTACTGTGTGCAACATATTGTTTTGAAGTATATATACCTTGTGGGATGACTAAATCTACCTAATTAACATATGTGTTACCTCGTGTAGTTATCGTTTTTGTGGTGAGAACACTTCACATCCACTCTCAACATTTTTTCAAGATTACAATATGTTATCTATAGTCACCATGTTGTACAATAGATCTTTTGACCTTATTCCTTCTATCTAAAGTACACTTCCATTTCTCCCAGCCTGATCTTTATGCTATTGCTGTTATGCATTTTACTTTTATATATGTTACAAAACCTGCAATACTATCTTATTATTTTGTTTAGATAGTCAGTTTTCTTTCTTTTTTTTTTTTTTTGAGGCAGAGTCTCACTGTGTTGCCCCGGCTAGAGTGCCGTGGCGTCATCCTAGCTCACAGCCACCTCAAACTCCTGGGCTCAAGCAATCCTTCTGCCTCAGCCTCCCGAGTAGCTGGGACTACAGACATGCGCCACCATGCCCGGCTAATTTTTTCTATGTATTTTTAGCTGTCTGATTAATTTCTTTCTATTTTTAGTAGAGACGGGGTCTCGCTCTTGCTCAGGCTGGTTTCGAACTCCTGAGCTCAAACAATCCGCCCGCTTCGGCCTCCCAGAGAGCTAGGATTACAGGCGTGAGCCTGTATTGTATTTACTACAAATAAAGCTGCTATGAATATTTGTTTACAGGTTTTTGTATGGACATAAGGTTTCATTTCCTTGGGATAAATGCCCAGGTGTGCAATTGTTGGGCTGTTTAGTTATTAAGAAACTGCAAAACTATTTTCCAGAGAGGCTGTACCATTTTGCATTCCCAAAAACAATGTACGAGACTTCCATTTTCTCTGCATTCTTGCTAGAAGTTGGTATTGTCACCATTTAAAAAAATTTTGCTGTTTTAATAGGTATGTAATAATATTTCATTGTGGTTTTGATTCATACTTTCCTAATAGCTAATGATATTGAACACCTTTTCATGTGGTCATTGCTAATTCTATATCATCTTTGGTGAAATGTCTCTTCATATCTCTTGTCCATTTTATAATTGTTCAACTTTTTACTGTTGAGTTTGAGAGTTCTTTATATATTATAGCTATGAGTTCTTTATCACATATGTGGTTTGCAAATATTTTCTCCAAGTCTGCAGCCTGTCTTTTCATTCTCTTAACAGGGTCTTTTGATGAAGTCCAGTTCATTGATTTTCCCCCCATTTTTTCATCATCCTTTTGGTAACATGTCTAAGAAGTCTTCACCAAGATCTAGATCCTAAAGATAATTTCCTACTATGTTTTAAAAGTTTTATATTTAGATCTATGATCCTTTTGAGTTAATTTTTGTGTAAGATGAGAGGTTTAAGCTGAGGTTTACTTTTTTGCCTATTTATGACTCTCTAGTTGCTCCAGCACCATTTGTTAAAATGACTATTCTTTCATCATTGAATTGCTTTTGCATCTTTGTCAAAAATCAGTTGGCCATGCTTGCGTTGGTCTACTTCTGGGTTTTCTGTTTTCTTGATCTATGAGTCTATCCCTCTTCTGGTACCACACTTTCTTGATTACTATAGCTATATAATAAATCTTGAAATTGTACAGACTGATTACTCCCACTTTATTCTTCTTTATCAAAATTGTTTAGCTATTATAGTTCCTTTGCCTTTCTATGTAAATTTTTAGAAAATCTTATCTATATCTAACAAAAATCTTGCTGGGATTTTCATAGACTTCTTGTGTTAAACTTATGCATTGTTTTCAGAAGTATTGTTATCTTTACTGTGTTATATCTCCATTCCATGAATTTGATATGTTTTTCCATTTATTTACCTTCTTTGATTGCTTCCTTGAGAATTTCATAGTTTTAAGCAAAGTCTTGTTTATATTTGTTATATTTATACCTAAGTATTTTTCAGTGATTGTAAATGGTATTAACATTTAAATTTCACTGTCCATGTGTTCATTGCTAGTAAATAAATATATAATTTTGTGTGTTCATCTTGTATCCTGTCACTTTGCTAAACTCATTTATTAGATCAATGATTTCTTTGTAGATTCTAGAATTTTTATGTAGATGATCATGCCATCTGCAAATAAAAACATTTTATTACTTCCTTTTTGATTTGTATGCCTTTTGTTTATTTTTATTGCCATGATGTGCTGGCTACCACTTTGAATACAAGTGGGCATCCTTGCCTTGTTTCTGATTTTAAGGGGAAAGATTTCAGTCTTTCACCATTAAGTATAATGTTAACTGTAAGTTTTTGTTAGATGTTCTTTATCAGGTTGAAGACATTTTCCCTCTATTCTTGACTTGCTGAGAACTATTGTAATGAATGCATGTTTGATTTTGTTAACTGCTTTGTCTGCATCAATTGATATGATCATGTGATTTTTTCCTTATCCTATTAATGTGGTAGATTACAGTGAATGATTATCAAATATTGAGCTAGCATTACATCCGTGAAATACATTCAATTTGGTCCTGGTGTATGATTTTTTAATATATTGTTGAATTCTATTTGATAATATTTTGTTAAGGATCTTTGCATCTGTATTCATGAGGGATATTGGTCTGCAGTTTTCTTTTTTGTGTCTTTGTCTGGTTTTGGTTCAGAGTAATAAGGTGTTTATAAGATGAATTGGGAAGTCTTCCATAGAATTAGTCTTAATTCTTCTTTAAAACTTTGATAGAGTTCTCTAATGAAACCATCTGGGTCTGGGTATTTCTTTTTTCAGAAATTGTTTTATTGCGGTAAAATACACATAACATAAAATTTACCATTTTAACTGTTTTTAGGTGTATACCCCAGTGGCATTAAATACATGCATAATGTGCAACCATCACCACCATCCATCTTCAGGACTCTTTTCATCTTATAAAACTGAAACTCTATACCCATTAAACAATAACTCCTTATTTTCTCTTGCCCTAGTCCCTGAAAACCACCATTCGACTTTCTGCCTCTATGATTTTGATTACTCTTTTAGTACCTCATATAAGTGGAATCATACACTATTTGACTTTTTGTGGCTAGCTCATTTCACTTAGCACAAAGTTCTCAAATTGCATTCATGTCGTTGTAATGTATGCAGAATAATATTCCATTGTGTAAACATAACATATTTTGCTTATTCATTCATCCATTGATAGACACTTGGGTTACTTCCACATTTTAGCTATTGTAAATAATGCTGCTATGAATATGGGTGTATAAATATCTTTTTGATTCTCTGCTTTCAATTCTTTTGGATATATACTCAGAAATGGAATGGCTGGATATGGTAATTCTATTTTTAACTTTTTGAGGAACCACCATACTGTTTTCCACAGTGGTTGTACCATTTAACATTCTCACTAGCTGTCCACAAGGGTTTCAATTTCTTCAAAGCCTCAACACTTTTACTTTTTTTTGATATTAACCATCCTAATAGATGTGGGGTGATGTCTCATTTTCGTTTTTATTTGCATTTCCCTAATGATTAGTGATGATTAGAGTATATCATATGCTTATTGGCAATTTGTATATCTTCTTTACAGAAATTTCTATTCAAGTCCTTTGCTCATGTTAAAACTAGGTTGGTTTTTTTGTTATTGTCATTGAATTTTAGGAGTTCTCTATATATTCTGGATATTAACGCCTTATCAGAATAATTATTTATGAATATTTTCTCCCGTTCTTTGGGTTGTCATTTTACTTCGTTAATATTGACTTTTGATGCACAAGGTTTTTCATTTTCATGGAGTCCAGTCTGTCTGGTGATTTTTCCTTTGATTCCCTGTGCCTTTGTTGTGATACCAAAAAATCATTGCCAAATCCAATGTCATCCAGCTTTTCCCTTGCGTTTCTTTTGGAGAGTTTTATAGTTTTTGGCCTTACATTTAGGTCTTTGATCCATTTTGGTTAATTTTTTTATATAGTGTTAGGTAAGGGGGAAATTTTTAGTTATAAACACTTTAAAAAAAAAGAAAGATCTCAAATCAACAACCTAACTTTACAAGTTAAGGAACTAGGAAAAGAAAAACTCAACCCAAACTAGCAGAAGGAAAGAAATATAATAATAAAGAGTAGCACAGTGATAAATAAAATAGAGAATGGAAAAACAATACAGAAAATCAATGAAACCAAAGTTGGTTCTTTGAAAATATCAACAAAAGTGACAAATCTTGATCTAGATGTACTAAGAAAAAAAGAAAGAAGACTCAAATTACTAAAATCAGAGATAAAAGGTAGAACATTACTATCCATTCTTTAGAAATTAAAAAGGATTATGTGAGAGTACTGTGAACAATTGAATGCCAACACTTTGGATAACCTGGATGAAATGGACAAATTCCTAGAAATACAGAACCTATAAAGATTAAATCATGAAGAAATTAAAAAATCTGAATAGACCTATAACTAGTAAGGAGATTGAATCACTAATCTAAAATCTTCCAACATTGCTCCACTTGATCAAGAAAATTAGAAAAATTAAAAAAAAAATCTCCCAACAAAGAAAAGCACTGGACCTAATGGCTTCACTGGTGAATTCTACCAAACATTTAAAGAAGAACTAACAGCAGTTCTTTGCAAACATTTTCAAAAAACTGAAGAGGTGGGAACACTTTCTATTCATTCCAGGAGTACAGCATTGCCCTGATACCAGAGCCAGACAAAGACACTACAAAAACAATACAAAACAAACAAACAAACAAAAAAACCACAGACGAATATCCGTTATGAACATCAATGCAAAAATTGTCAACAAAATCCTTACAAACCAAAATCAGCAGCATATTTAAAGGATTATTCAACATGACCAAATGGGATTTATTCTTGGAATGAAAGGATGGTTGAATATGAAACTGATTAGTGTAATACACCACATTAAGAGAATGTGAAGGAAAAAAGCCCACATGATCATGTTATTATCTGCAGAAAAACCATTTGAGAAAATTCAACACTCTCATGATAAAAATACTCAACAACTTAGGAATAGAAGGAAATGATTTTAACTTAATAAAAGCCATATATGAAAAACTCACAGTGAGCAGCATACTACAATGGTGAAAGATTGAAAGCTTTTTCTCTAAGATAAAGAACTAGGCAAGGATGCCTGCCTTTGCCACTTCTGTTCAACATAGTACTAGAAGTTCTAGCCAGAGCAATTAGGCGAGAAAAAGAAAAGGCATCCAAATTGGACAGGGAAAAAGTAAAATTATTTATGTTCCCAGATATTATGATCTTATATGTAGAAAATCCTAAAGGTTGCCCAAAAAACTGTTAGAACTAATAAATGAATTCAGCAAAGTAGCAGGATACTAAAGACTATGCACAAAAATCAGTTGCATTTTGATACACTGAACAATGAACATTCCGAAAAGGATATAGTGAAAACAGTTCCATTTACAATAGCATCAGAAAGAATGAAATACTTAGCAATTAACTTAACCAAGGAAGTGAAAAGCTTGTACAACAAAAAATATAAGAGGTTGCTGAAAGAAATTAAAGAAGACAGAAATAAATGGAAACATATCCCATGTTCATGGATTGGAAGGCTTAAGGATGGTAATACTACCCAAAGAGATCTATAAATTCAGTGCAATCCCTTTCAAAGTTGCAATGATTTTTTTTTCAGAAATAGAAAAACTCATCCAAAAATTCATATGGAATCTCAAGGGACCCCCAGTATAGCTAAAACAATCTTGGAAAAGAAGAACAAAGCTGGAGGACTCACATTTCCTGATTTCAAAGCTTATTACAATGCTATAGTAATCAAAGCACTATGGTACTAGCTTGAAGATGGACATACAGACCAATGGAATGAATAGAAGGTCCAGAAATAAACCCTTGCTTATATGGTCAAATGATTTTTCACAAGGGTGCCAAGATCATTTAATGGGTAAAGCACAATCTTAAATTAATTTTTGCTTACTGAAACTTCTTTCACATGATGCCACTGTGACTGGTATTGTTAGAAAAATTCTCAAGTCTACTTCCAAATTTGGATAAGATTGCACTAAGCAAATTCATGAATCAGTTTTAGAATATCCATATATGATGCCCATTTTATATTACAAATTATTGATTTGGAATGTTACCAAAAGTTGAAACAGATGAAATTTCTATAGGACTTCATGTATCAGAATATTTATGAACCAAGTTATTGGCTGCTTTTTGTCAGTCAGAAATGTTCATAGAAGATAACTTTTCTCTGTTTAAAAATGAGAATTGTGAGAGTACTTCATTTAATTTTTCGTGTTTCCATTTGAAATGTGAAATTTGGACATTTATAATTTCCTTAATATCTATTTGATATACATTTTCTGAATAATAATTGATATTCTCATCTGGTAATTTGTACATTTCAAATTTATTTACTTTCCTTTTTTCTTTATTTCTGGAAGAATAGTCATATTTCTTGATAAAGTTTTACATTCATCAAACATATTTTCATAGTTAGTTTCTTTCATTACCATTAAAAATACATAGAGGCTGGGCACAGTGGCTCATGCCTATAGTCCCAGCACTTTGGGAGGCCAAGGGAGGAGGATTACTTGAGGCCAGGAGTTTGTGACCAGCCTGAGTAACATAGCAAGACCCTGTCTCTACAAAAAAACAAAAAATTAAAAAATTACCTGAGCAAAGTGGTACATGCCTATAATCCCACCTACACGGGAGGCTAAGGCAGGAGGATTGCTTGAGCCCAGGAGTTTGAGATTGCAGTGAGCTAGGATGATGTCACTGCATTCTACTGGGAGGACAGAGCAAGACTCTGTCTTAAAAAAAAAAAAAAAAAAGATCTGGGCGCTTAGATACAACACCAAAAAGAAAAAAGAAAAATTGGGTAAAATTAGGCTTCATTACAATTATAATTGTTTGCTTCAAAGGAAACTCTCAAGAAAGTGAAAGTACAATCCATGGGATCCTCCCAAAAGAATGGGAGAAAATATTTGCAAATCATATATCTGGTGAGTATCCATTATCCAGAATATAGAAAGAACTCTTACTATTCAATAATAAGAAGACAAACAACCTAACAGAAAATGGGCAAAGAATCTGAATAGATATTTCTCCAAAGAATACATGCCACAGCCAATAAGTGCATGAAAAGATGCTCAACATCATTAGTTATCAGGGAATGCAAATTAAAAGCACAATGAGAAACCACTTCACACCTGCTAGTATGGCTCTCCAACTTAGTTCTTTTTTGGGATTGTTTTGGCTTTTCTGGATTTCTTGCATTTTCCTATTTTGAGATCAGCTTGTTGATTTCTGCAAAGAAGCCAGCTAGAATTTGATAGGCAGTTTGTTGAATCTGTAGATCAATTTGGGGATTGTTGCCATCTTAACAATATTAAGTTTTCAAATCCAGGAACATTCATTTAGGACTTATTTAATTTGTTTTACCAATGTTTTGTAGTTTTCAGTAAACAAGTGTTGCCTTTCTTTTGTTAAATTTATTGCTATGTATTTTATTTCTTTTTATGCTTTTGTAAATGAAATTATTTTCTTAACTTCACTTTTAGATTGTTCATTGCTAGTATATAGAAATACAGTTGATTTTTAAAATATTGGTGGTAGATCCTATAACTTTGCTGAACTTGTTTTTTTTAGTTTTCATACATTTTTACTGGCTTCCTTAAGATTTTCTATATATGATTTTACAGATCATATCATCTGTAAAAAGAGACAGTTTTACTTCTTCCTTTCCAGTCTGGATGCCTTTTATCTCTTTTTGTTTTATAATTTTTCTGGCAAGAATATCCATTAGAATGTTGAATAGAAGTGGCAAGAGCAGACATTCTTTTTTCTTGTTTTGATCTTAGGGGGAGAGCTTTTGGTATTTCACCATTAAGTATGATGTTAGTTGTGGGTTCTTCATAGATGTCCTTTATCAGGCTTAGGAAGCTCCCTTCATTCCTAGTTTTTTAAGAATTGTACAACTACTTTGGATAACAGTTTGACATTACTTGATAAAATTGAACTTGATCATACTGATCACCCAGCAACTTTGCTGCTAAGTATATATTTTGGAGAAGCTCTAGCATTTGTTTAGTAGGAGAGGTGTACAGAATACTGATGTCAGGATTGCTCATAATAGCAATTGAGTTGGAAATGACTCAAATGTCCAAAGTATAATGAGTCAATTGTGATATATTTCTACAACAGTCATTGTTCTCAAACTTTAGCTTGTATAAGTATCACCTAGTGTACCCATTAAAACAGTTTGCTCATTTATTATCTTACTGAACAGAGACTAGAATTTATGTTGAAATGGAAATTTTTCACAATGCAAATCAATAATAATGATTTTATATATTTTTAAACACACACATACACACATATATACATACACACAATTTGCTGGACAGCACTACCAGAGTTTCTCATTCAGTAGGTTTGGGACGGGGCTTGCATTTCTAACAAGTTCCCAGGTGATACTGGTTCAAGGACCACTCTTTGAGAACCATGCTATATAGTAATGAAAAAAATAAATTAGTTTCATATATTAACATGGATGAATCTGGAAAACATGATTTCAATGAAAGAAGCAGTCACAGAAGAACTTCTCTACATTGTGATTCTGTTTAAGTGAATTTGAAATATAGGCAAAACTAAATAGTTGTCTTAGCTTGAGCTGTCACAACAAAATATTATAAATTGGGTGGCTTAAACAGTAGAAGTTTATTTATTACCACCTAGGGGCTGGGAAGTCCAAGATCAAGATGCTGGCCTTTTTGGTTCCTGGTGAGGTTTCTCTTCCTGATTTGAAGATGGCTACCTTCTTGCTGTATCCTTACTTGGCAGGGAGAGAGAGAGAAAGATCATCTCTCTCATGTCTTTTTTTATAAAGGCTACTTATCCCATTCATGGGGGCTCTACTCTCATAACTAAATTACCTCTCAAAAGCCCCACCTCCAAGTACCGTCACATTGGGATTAGGGCTTCAACATACGAATTTTGGAGGGACAGAACCACTTAGTCCATAGCAACAATATATTATATATCTATGAAGAAAAGCAAGGGAATTACTGCACAAAATTCAGAGTGGTGGTTGTGGTGGCTCATGGCTATAGTTCCACCTACTCAGGAGGCTGATGCAGGAGGATTGCTTAAGCCCAGGAGTTCAAGACCAGCCTGTGCAATATAGTGAGACACCCCTGCACCCCCCACAATAAAACACCAAAATTCAGGGTGGTATTTACCTCTGTGGAGAAGTGAGGAGGATACAAATGTGCCAAAGGCACGTTGGAGGCTTCTAATGTGGTGATAATGTTCTGTTTCTTAACCTGGATAGTGAGTACATGGGTGTTCGTTTCATTATTCTCTAAACTATATGCATATGTTTTATATACTTATGTGGGTGTGTATATGTGTATGATACACTTCACACTAAAAATGGATACATTATCTTTAGAGCTTGCAGGAGATCCAGACAGTGTAGTAATATGTAGGCCCAGGATGGACCAAGCTTCAAGGGAGATAGCATATTATAGTGTCCTTTAGAGTCAAAGAGATATGAATTCAAGTTTAAGCCCTGCCATTTACCAGCCGTGTGACCATGGTAAGTTACTTGATTTCATCTGGGCCTCAGATTCCTCATCTGCAATACAAGATTCACAATACTTACTTTGTATGTTTGTTGTACCTGGAGCTTGTTTCTCAATAACTGGTTTTTAAAAAAAGCGAACAAAAATGTAAGGAAGAAGAGTAGAAGAATGAGAAACAATAGTGAGAAAAGTTATAGAGAAGACAAGGATCTTGATAATAGGGAGAAAGCTGATGGATTTAACAGGCAATCCTTCATGCCTTCTAAAAGTGTAGTTTCAAGTCACAGTAATGATGGACAATACAGTGCAAATGTTTATAGAAGCGAAGACATGATGATACAATAGAAGGAACATGATACAGAGAGCCATTCTCTGGAGTTTGGTAAAGAAATCAAAGAGCAAAACAGAAAGTTAACTTGTGTGAGAATAGCAGTCTCAAGGGAAACAGATGCTGCCAAGATCTGGAAGACTTATACATCTCTGAAGATAAAAGGTAATTGAACCCAATACATATTTTGATGTGCCTGTAGGAAAGGTGGTAATACAATAAATTAAAATTGACAAATTTAATTTTTATTCTTTGTATTGGTGTCATTTATATTTGCAAACTCTTTTAATGTCAGTGCTTACTTTCTCTAACTTTCCATTTTTAAAGCATCTCACACATGAATAGCTGTAATTATTTGCAGAGTATGGAGCTAATGAGTACAATGTTTGTGTAGAGGCTAATTGGCTTTGTAGAGAGAAAAGTTCTGTTTTGTGGGCCTGGACTGAATTTTTAATCTTAGCCAGCTGTTTAAAGATGTACCCTGTCAGGCAAAAATGGAAATGGGCAAGAGATAACAGATGGCTTAGAGCAAGCTAACGATGACTTAGAAACATCATTCAGAGCACACTGTTCATTGTTATTAATGGTAGACATGATAGATATAGTCTATAGAAAAGATAATACATTTTCTATTTATTCTACCATTGTTTGCAAAGGACCTTAGTTGTTATTAAAACCTCAAAAGAAAATAAGTCTAACTGATGTTTGGGGTTTTGCTTACCAATAATATGGCCTCAGAATCATATAGTTTTAAGTATTGACCTTGTCATTAAATTTTGTCACTCAGTGGAAATGTTTACATGTTCTTTCCTCGTATTATTTCATTTAGATTGAATAAAATACCAGAAAATATCCTTAGGCATAGTCTGGATTTCATGATATGATATTTTATACTTTTGATTTCCTTTGATCATGAGTCATTATGAAGCAGTTGAATAAAACAGGCAATTACTTGAATATTGTCTTTTACATTACATAATTTTAATATCACTGTGATTTATTTGTTTGAAATAGGAACATTTAAATCCTGCTGGGCTTTTCTTAAAGATGAAAATCCTCTTGAAAGGTGAAACAGCTAATGAAGAACTCCTTGGAGGTATCATTTCTGTGTGAAGAGCACACAATTTTGAAATCTCAACACCAATTTGTTGAATATAAGATCTTTTGTAGTATACTAAAAATAAGTATAATTTGATAGTGGCTGAGAGGGAAATGGATCACATAGGAAAGGGAAAAGATTGTCAGCCAGGAAGAAAGAGAGAAAGGAGAAAAAATAGTAGCAAATTTAAAAAGTGCTAAAAATAGTGCCATGCTTTTTACAATTACTTGTATAAACATTGCTATTTGTTTTTCATAATTCTCAAGGGACTAGAATGTACAAAGCACAAAACAAACATACTGATGTATAGCTGTGGGTCATTGGACAAGTTACTTAACTTTTCTATGCTTCGTTTCTTCATCTTTAAAAGAGATATAACAAAATAACAACAATATCTACCTCATTGTGTTGTTTTGAGAATCTTTTGAGAAAATGTATATAAAGCATTTAGCACCATACCTAGTACATAGTTAGTGTGCAATACATATTATCTATTACCGTAGTTATTATTATTACTATTATTACTATGATATAGATGCATTGAGGCAAAAATCTCTATGCACACTAGTCCTTAACAGTGTTTCAATTTTGTTTAGTCATAAACATAATTTACTCTAAATTCTTCTAATGTGTACATGCTTTAGTACATTAGTAATCTTTGAGAGCTGTATTATTTGTACTATACAAAATTATGTTAGTATAATATAATTACTGATTATCCAATAAATATTAGCAATTTGTAGTAATTAGGATAACAATCAAATTTGGCAGTAGCCCTAAATTTAGTGCTAGTTTAATACTGCTGAATCTTTCTGTGACCTCTAGAATTTTAGCCAATCACTTAAGAGACCTCAGAAGCTCAAACTGATAAGAGGATTCTGCATCTCTAGGCAACAGTATTACCTCAGCATACACAGGTTGAAAAATGTGAGATACCAGACAGACAGCTCCACTTTTTTGCATTAGAGGAATAAACAAATCACCTAACCAATTAAAGGAATACACTTACTCAAACTAATATAATACAGGAAAATCAGAGCAATTATTGGAGTCACCAAGTTTGGAGTTGATTAGTTTTGGATGAGAATTCCCCATTACACCGTTCATTCAAATGTAGATAAGAAGTAGAGTTTAAAGTGAAATTATTCTTTAATCCTAGATTTTTTTTTTTACTTAATCTAGTTACTCCTGATATTCAGAGTAATGAAGTTGCAATGTCAGTCATTGTTTGATTTTACCAATTAGGAGACTTCCCCAAATCTAAGTTTTTTATATTTTAAAATAACAGATTTTTATTTTGTTGTATTGAGAGAATGTATGAAACTTGCAATTTTATAGTTTGTTCATTTCTTTGCTGGTGAAGGTACTTTATGCTTAGAATAGTTGAGCTAACTCCTGGCATTAGAATGTCATTGGTATTTTTTGTAACAGAAAAAGTAAAAATTTAAAAATATACAATTTTTTCATTGAGAAAGGGTAGCACATACTCATTAAAGGAATTTTTGGAAAATACTAAAAATACTCAGAGTCCCACCATCCACTAGAATGTAAACTCCTTGACAGCTAGAATTTTTGTGTGTTTTGTTTATTGCTAGGTTCCCAGAGCTAAGCACAGTGTCTGGTACAGAGAATATACTCATTAAATATTTGTTGAATAAATAATTGAATCTAAACACAATCACTTTTAGAGATTTGATTATTTACTTTCAGTATTTTTTAATCTTCATTTGTTTTGCTTATATTACAGAATTGTGACCATATAGTACATATAACCTTGTTCTCTAATTTTGCACTTACCAACCTTGTAAACATTTTTCATATTTATGCATATTCATTTTTCCATATTATTTCATACTCAACAATTTTAATGGTTGCATAAGTTTATTTCTGCCCTATATTAGACACTCAGGGTATCTTTCTTTTCTATTGCTATTATAATTACACTGCTTTTAATAACTTTGTTCATAAACCTTTTCTCATATTTATTTCAGATGACTTTTCAGAAGTAAAATTTCTGAAGCAAAGGGAATAATAATAATAGCAGCTGCCATTTAGTAAATGCTTACTAAGTGCCAGGTGCTTAGCTGTGTACTTTCCATACATTATCTCATGTAATCCTCTCAAAAAACCTGAGAGATTGGTGGTATATTCTCCATTTTACAGATGACAAAACTAAGATGCAGAAAAATTAATTTGCCTATGGCCATACAGGTGACAAGTGGTTTCAAATTTAGATCTGACTTCAGATTCCAAGCTCTTAACCACAGTGTTCTGAACATACAGTATGACCAAATTGCTTTTCAAAAGGATTGCACCAGGCTACTTTGCCATCCATCTGAGAGTGCTGCCTATCTCTCCAGCATTGGATGTTAGTACTTTAAAAAAGATTTTGATCAATTGTTAGGCAAAACATGGTATATGGCAAACATTTAGTAAGTAGATTTTGAATAGAGGAAAGTTATTGAAAATAGCTGAGCTTCCTCAAAATGAAACTGATATGACTACTTCATTTTTTCATTTTTTTAGCTGTCATGGAAATACTACATCTAGACATGTCTTTAGACTTCTGTCTGAACACTGCTAAACTGCTGATGGATCATGAAAGGTACAGAAGAATTGATTTCCCTTTCTCTAAAGACTAACATTTTTGTAAGGTTTCCATTAACACATATTGAATACACACACACACACACACACACACACACACACACACTCATGTTCTCATGTTCTGACAGCACAATGTTTGCCATTGTGCTGATCAATTTAGAAGTTACAACTGTTTGCTTAATGACTTAAATAATAGTAAAGTTAATTTTAAAATTTATATTTTTAAAAAAGGAAATAAATGCAAAAAGAATAAGATGAGGCTTTATAAAATAGGAGTTAGGCTAGAATTAACCTGCAGGCCAGAGTCATGTACAATAGGAAGGCATAAACAGGTGCAGTTCTGCAATTAGTAGCCTTTCTGGCTTTATTTTCATGGGATCATTAAGGTCAAAAGGGACCTTGCAGTTTTTATAGACCTCTTAGTGATTCTCAAACTTTGGTGTCATTAGAATGACTGGGGAATAAGTACTTGAAAAGATGCTCAACATCATTAGCCATTGGGGAAATGCAAATCAAAACCACAATGACTTTTGTCCCTGGGGTGGGTAAACTCACAACTAATGGATGCGGTAAGCGTTGTACGGGGGGAAAGGGCACGTCTCAAATCATGGCTGGGATGTGGCAAAGTCATAACATGTAACCAAAATGTTTGTACCCCCATAATTTCCTGAAATAAAAATAAAACCACAATTAGAAACCACTTCACACGCACTAGGATGATTATAATAAAAAAGGCAGATAATAACAGATATTGGCAAGGATGTGGAGAAATTGTAACCCTCATACACTGCTGGTGGGAATGTAAAATGGTGCAGCTTCTTTGGAAAACATTTGTTAGTTCCTTAACAAGTTAAATATAGAGTTACCATATGACCCTGCAATTCCACGCCCAGGTTTAAACCCAAATGAACTGAAAGCATATATCCACACAAACACTTGCACTTAAACATTCATAGCACCATTGTTCATAATAGCCAAAGAGTGTAAACAACCCATATGTCTATCAACTGATGAATGGATAAACAAAATTTGGTATATCCATACCATGGAATATTATTTATCAATGAAAATAAACAGTACTGATACATGTTACAACATGGATAAACCTTGAAAACATGCTAAGTGAAAGAAGCCGGTCACAAAAAACTACATGTTGTAAGATTCCATTTATAAGATATATCCAGAACAGTAAGATTTATAGAGACAGAAAGTAGATCATGGTTGTCTAGGGCTGCAGAATTTGAGAGGAAATGAAGAGTGACTGCTAATGCAAAGGGGTTTATTTCTGGTGTGTTTAAAATGCTCTAAAATTGATTCAGTGATGGTTGCACAACTCTGAAAATATATTAAGAACCATTGAATTGTGTACTTTAAATGTATAAATCATATGGTATATGAATTATACCTCAATAAAACTGTTATGTTATAAAAAATAATCACTGGGGAACCAGACAGAAATATAGAGATCAGGCCCTATTTTACTTCAACAAGCCCGGGTCTCTGTGTTCTTTTTTGTTTATCCAGGTGGTTCTGAGAACCACTATTCTAGAACAGAGGTCAGGAAGCATTTTCTGTGAAGGGTCATGTAGTAAATATTTTAGGCTTTGCAAGCCATAAGGTCTCTGATATACCTACTCAACTCTGCTATTGTAGTGTGAAAGCAGCCATAGACAATATATAAATGAAAGAATGTGGCTGTGTTCCAATAAAACTTTATTTGCAAAACCAGGTAGCTGGTTGGATTCGGCCTGCAAGCTATTGTTTGTCAGTCCTTTTTGTAGACTAGTCTCCTACCTGACAAATGAATTCTCCATGATTTCTTGCATGAGAAGCAATTTAGCCTCTTCTGGAATACCTGGAATACCGTGGCAAAAGGGAGCCCCATTGTATTTTTATAAAGCTGAAACAGA
This sequence comes from Propithecus coquereli, assembly GCF_000956105.1. Lineage (NCBI taxonomy): Eukaryota > Metazoa > Chordata > Mammalia > Primates > Indriidae > Propithecus > Propithecus coquereli. The sequence continues at coordinate 1,774,138 of NW_012133970.1, forward strand.
AAATTCTTCCTTATATAGAATTGATACATGTTTTCCACTAATTTTTAAGGCTGCTTGTTCTGCTACATGGTAACATCTAAATCTTTAACTTGATAGCTCTTCCTCAGTTCATTCTAACATTGTTTATGATATGGTCACTTCCTGGGTGTCACTTCCAGTTTGTAAGCTTGGCAACTGGAACTGAGCACAATACTGCAGATGTGATCTAAATAACCGTATATACCTTTCATGTTCTAAATGTTCTAAACCTGCACTGTTCAATATGGTAGCAACTAGCCACATGTAGCTATTTAAATTTAAATTAATTAAAATTTTAAAAAATTAAAAATTTAGTCCCTCAGTTACACTAGCCCCATATCAAGTCTCAATAGCCACATGTAGCTAATGGCTACCTTATTGGACATTATAGATAGAGAACATTTCCATTATCACAGGAAAGTTCTATTGGGCAGCACTGTTCTAGATCCTATATTTCTTTTAATGCAGGCAATATTTAAATTAGCTCTCTTCTGGTAGCTACATTATATGGTTAATTTCCTGGGCTTATAAGACTAGATCTTTACAATATCAATTGTTCTTAATACTTGAATTCCATTTCTTCTGTGTTTATGGTTAAATACCCAATAGCCATACTTTATAAACCAGTTTCAGCCTAATGGTTACAGCCTATTTTTTCAATGTTCTGATCTTTGTGAATTTCAATTATATCATGCAATATATTAACTGTTCCAGTTTATGTCATCTTCAGATTTGGTATGGCACCTGTCTTCATCTTATTCAGGGGTCAGCAAACTTTTAATTAAAGGGCAAGACAGTATATATTTTATTTAGGCTTGTGGGCCACATAGTCTCTATCACAGCTAGTCAACTCTGCTGTTGTAGTGCAAAAGCAGCCATAGGCCAATCATAAAGAAATGGGTGTGGCTGTGTTCCAAAAAAACTTTATTCATAAAAACAAGCAGCTAAGCTGCAGGCCATAGTTTGCTGACTCCTGATCTAATTTAATAAACAGAACAAATCTGAGCCCAGAAACCTCATGGCAGCATAGATTAATCTCCAGGTTAACATCAACCCATTAATTGATAATTTTTGAGTACAGTCATTGAACCTGTTATAAATCCACCTAATTATATAGCCATATGGCCTAATTTCCTCCATCTTGTTCATGAAAATTTCATGGGACTTAACTTTTATTTTTTAAAGTTTTGGTTGTTTATACACCACCTCCTTGCAAAAAGAATTTGAAACTTGGACTTAGGGGGGGAAGGGGGGAAAAGGGCAACATACATAACCTAAACATCTGTACCCCCATAATATGCTGAAATAAAAAAAAGAAAGAAAGAAAAAAGAATTTGAAGCTTCCTATATTCAAGTGTATAATAAAAATTTTAAAATTGAAATAGAAAATCAAAGCATGCCAAACACAATAGCTACTATGGTTACTGTGATTGAGTATTAAATTTAACTGTGAGCTTTCTTGTGGCCAGAGAAAAAGGATAACGTGATAATTTACTTAATTTTCATTATTGAATAACAAAAACTAATATTTACTGGTACTTGTCTAGGCACTAAGCCCTTTACATTATAAATCATGAGATACCTATAAGGTAATTTGTTCACCTAACCTCATTTTGCAGGTGAGGAAAATGAGGATTACAGAGAAAAAGTAATTTGCCCATAATCACATAGCTAGGAAGGAGCAGAACTGGAGTTAATACCTGATTAGAGAGCTCACACTTTTTTTTTTTTTTTTGAGACAGAGTTTTGCTCTGTCATCTGGGCTACAGTGCCATGGCATCAGCCTACAGAGCTCACACTTTTTACCGCTGTGCTAGAAGGAATACATAAAGACTGACAAACTTTCCCCTCAATACTACATTCTAAAGCAATTCATTACAAGAAAGTTTTCCCGTAGTGAAACATGAGCCTTGGTATGGCCAGAGATGTGTTGCATATGGTTGAATTAGCTGCCAACATTTAACATTCAGGAAATTTCACATAAAAATCTGGTTTCCTGGCTTCTCTTGAAAAAATTAAAAAATCTGGAAACACTTGGCCAGTATTTCCACTAAGCAATGATCAGTTGGAGCTAAGTAGCAGTTGTTATCTTTAGACATGGGGCATGTGTTCTCCAGTTTGTCATAGTTCCCACAATTTCTTATTTTCTCCCATATCTTGTGTATCAAGTTGTAATTTATCATCTTTTTTGTGTTATTATTCTTATAGAAAATATAAGAAGAAAATAAAATACGGTACCCACATCTCTATCCAAAGTAGGAGAATGAAAGCTAGACTGAGAAGGTGTTTCAAGAAAATGGGAAAGAACAAATTTCTTTAAAGTAGAAGTAAAAAAATTCCTGTGTTTTAAATATGCAAACAAAGTGTGTTTCTGTCAAATGAATACAACTTAAAAGCCCATTATGAAACAAAACATAGTAGAAACTATGGCCAGTACACAGAAAAACTGTGTAATGAAAAACAATGAATTCAAGAAAAGGACCGAAATTTCAACTGGGTTTATTTTGGAAAATGAATAAAATAAGCAATGTTGTTGTAAAATGCAATTATGTAGTTATATATTAAGGGAAAAGATTGCCCAGATATTAGCTTTTTTGTAGATGACAAGTTTACAAAAGAGTGTCTATTGATTGAGGCACGCAATGTATTTTTAAGTTTCACATGCAAATCTAATCAGAAATGCTGTTGTTTGGCATATTAAAGATATGGCTTAGAATTTATTGGATAGGTTGCTTGAAGAGGGTAATTTATTTGTGGTGTTTTCTGTTGCACAGACATGAATAATATTGCACAGTGAAGCATATTTATTTGTGGCGCCAATGAGAATTTTGATATGATAGAATTTCTGAACACAGTGTCTGTGTCTTAAGTTTAACATAGACTGATCAAAATAATTTAAGTATAACTACAGAGGATATTTCTATAATGGTTAGTGTTAACATAAGACTTGATTTGAAACTTAAATCCAAGGTGGCAGTGTTTTCTAAAGATGTAAAACTTAAGTATATTAGTTGTATAATTCACTAGGAAACATTGGCCTAAGGAAGCTAAAAATGAAACGTGGATATAGTAATATAGAATATAGTAATATAGAATACTAGATATTCTTCTGTGGCTTCAACAGAGATTATTGCTTTGTTGGATGAATTGGATGCACAATACAGTAGTTGTCTCTACTTCTTGTAGGTTAGAGGGCTTAGTTGGATATAGTGCTGTCACAGGTTGAGTTGCCCTGGAAGCAGATTTTGAGATGGAGGTTAATGTGCAGATAGTTTATTAAGGGGCGATGTCAGGATCAACAATTGTGGGGGGAAGGGAAGGAGGAAGGACTAAAGGAGCAGTTGGCTGAGGTACAGTTACAAGCCTCAGCCTTACCCATGGGGAGCTCTGAAGCTGGAATGGTTCCTCAGAATTGTTCTCAGCTGGAGTGAGAGGGCCAGGCCCAGTGTTGACTAGTCATTGGATGCCAGCTACCCTGGGAAGGGAGCGTAACCTTGGGTGGGGCAGCTTTTTTCAGCCTAGCAAATTCCCAAAGAACAACTGGGGAATAAATACTTCAGTTCTGAAGAGGGGATCTGGGTGATGTAGCACAGCATTTATGTTAGGTGCTGAAGAGATAGTTTTTGAATTGTTGAAAGAATTCAACTTGTTCATGTCATCCAAGGAAAAATCCCTGCCTCAGATCAACAACTTGACCTTTTTAGTGAATATGACAATCCATATAAACACTGTGAATCTCTCTGCAAAAGTGCCCATAAGTAATTATACAAATGTAAAATTTAATTCACGTGTTCTTAGTGAAGTCATATTTTGGGGGAAATTCTTTTGGCAAGGAATAATCTGGCTTGCTTCTCTGTACTGTAATTGGTTTCTAGAGATGCAAGTGGTTACCTGAGCTACATACTCACAATTGTGGGCTTAAAGATTGAATGTTAAAAAACAAGTTTTCTGATTTCCAATATTATAGTAATAAAAAATATTGCTTATTTTGCCTTTCTTAACTAGTTTTACTAATGTAAATGAAGAATTACAAATTGAAGAAATTGAACTACACTGTAGTGTGGTACTGACTCCTAATTAGACAACTTTGGAATATCAGATATAGTAGACATTTGCTGTTTTTGGCCACTCGTCATATATTCATTCCACCTTCCTCTTACTAATAGTACCCAAATTTCCATTTAAGTATCTGCTTCTCCCTATCAGCCTATGTGGATATTGACATATTAGTGTAGAAGAAAAGGTTTTAGGTTTCTATTTCTAAATCAACAAAGTAATCAGTTTCAAAAGGGAAATTTGATAAATTAAGTATTTATATTTTTAGATTGAAAATTTTAAGTATAGCTTCTATTTTCTTACCTGTTTTCTTATACCATCATTCAGTTAATAATAAAGTTTGATTCCATATCTGGCAGTGGATATATTTTACAGTCTGCTTCACTCATTTATGTTACACATTTGGTTTCTGTAGAAAGTTGTATTACATAATGGACAATGCTTTTAATAACAATTGTATAGCAAAAGCATAAGTATATTTTATGTAGAGAAGTTTCTACACTTTGCAACAAAGGCAAAGTGTGCAGAACATTAGCTGCTACAAAGTGAATGCAGTTCTATAATGGACTAAACTAATGTAGTTTAGACCTAGTTTTCTGATGATTCACTTGATGCAAGGATAAGATTTTGAACACAGGGATATTGAATTCCCTCAAATTTTAATGCATAGAATGAATGGAAATACTATATCTCTTAAATGACCTTTTTTTTTGAAATTTTACCTTTTACAGTTGTGTTTCACTAGGAGACAGAGAGCAGATAATTCCAGGTTATACACATATTAGATCCTGGTAATATATGGTGCTATTTAAAGGAAGAGCATATGCTTTGGATTCTAGAAAAGCAGGTGAATAGCTTGATATTCTGTTATTGAGTCATTTTTCTGATTTTGTTAGATTATATCTACTTTCTGACTTTACTATTTAAATAAACTTTAAATAAAACTTTAAATAAACTTTTAGAAGTTTATTTAAACAAGATTAATTTGCCATTCCTTTTTCTTAGTGAACCCTTGTTGGTTTATGTTAGTGCTTCTGAAACTTTAATGTGTATACGATCAGCTGGATCAGCTGAAGATTTTAAGATGCAGCTTCTGATTCAGCAGGTCTGGGATGAGGCCTGATCTGCATTTCTAACAATCTCCTAGGTGATGCCAATGATGTTGGTCTGTGGCCCATACTTTGAGTAGCATGGTGTGGGAATCTACTCACCATCAAATTGGTTTTAACTGATCAACACTTAAGTGCACATATAGTAATAACATTCATCGGGGGTCAGGCAGGTGGGAGGGGGGAGGAGGGGATGGGTATATATACACATAATGAGTGCAATGCGCACCATCTGGGGGATGGACACGCTTGCAGCTCTGACTCGGATGGGGCAAGGGCAATATACGTAACCTAAACATTTGTACCCCTATAATATGCTGAAATAAAAAAGAAAAAAAAGAATCAGAACTTTTCCTGTCTCTAGTCTTTATCACCCCTCCAGTTTTCCATAATTTCTTAAGGACTTCTGTAATTTATGAATCTCATCTATAAATTCTCTTATTCCCCTATAATGCAAATTTATTTGATTCAGGGGTGCTGAACTCTTTTACAACAACTAAGTTACTGTTACTTTCTCCTCACTTTGGACGTTAATTCTTTCTTTTAAAATTTTGTATTTATTTTTTAAATTCTACAAACACACCATGACTATAATGAAAATTTTAAAAGAAAAAAGATCACATATATTATAATCTTATTATCCTAACAAATAATCTGTTTTTAGTTTTTTCTTTCCTTCAACTCCTTGTCTATATTGGTGCATATTGGTGCATAATTTTTCCTAATTGTAATCTTAGCATAGATCATTTTATGTTGTTATTGGTGAAAGGGGATTATTTTTAGTGTGTTTAAAATGTTCTAAAATTGATTCAGTGGTGGTTGCACAACTCTGAAAATATACTAAAAACCATAGAATTATGTACTTAAAATGGATAAATCGTATGGTATGTGAATTATACCTCAATAAAACTGTTATAAAAATAAACACTAGGGAACCAGACAGAAATATAGAGGTCAGGCCCTATCTTACTTCAACAAGCCCGGGTCTCTGTGTTCTTTTTTAGCTCTTACATGACTGTTAGCTTCATCCAGAGTTATCAGAGACCAGGCAGAAGCCTCAAGGCTTCTTATGTCTTAGCATCAGAAGTCGTGCACTGTTAAAAGTGAGTCACAGAGCCAGTCCAGATTCAAGAGGAGCACAGTACACGAGGGTATGAATACTAGGAAGCATAATTTATTGGAAGTACACCTTTAGAAAGTAGCTATTATAATATTATAGTGGACTAGGGACTTTAGCCTCCACCCCTACCTTGGTATGGGAAGTAGGAAATGTGTTCTCTTGCTAGATGAGGATTTTCACTACTGTACTGATTGATTTTCTTCTTTCCTACCCCTTTCTTTATGTCTACAATCTCCTTATCCCTTATGCTCAAGCTAGGAGGTCCCTTATAACTGATCCTTTTTTTTTCTTTTTTTGAGACAGAGTCTCACTCTGTTGCCCGGACTAGAGTGCCGTGGCATCAGGCTAACTCACAGCAACCTCAAACTCCTGGGCTGAAGCAATCCTCCTGCCTCAGCCTCCCGAGTATCTGGGACTACAGGTGTGCGCCACCATGCCTGGCTAGTTTTTTATATGTATATTTTTAGTTGTCCAGCTAATTTCTTTCTATTTTTAGTAGAAATGGGGTCTTGCTCTTGCTCAGTCTGGTCTTGAACTCCTGACCTTGAGCGATCCACCTGCCTCAGCCTCCCAGAGTGCTAGGATTACAAGTGTGAGCCACCATGTTTGGCCTATAACTGATTCTTTATATCATTTAGAAAATTGTTTGACAGCAGAGCCTGAGGTCAAACATCAATGGCCTCTACTTCTGTGTATACAACAGGAAATTGGATTAGTTTCTGCAGTTCTTCTATAACCATCACCAATTTTTCCTGTCCTCTAGTAATTAATTTCTGATTTTGTGGGTTTTCCTAGGCTGTTTTTTTGGGGGAGGACCCACCTACTTATTTCTTCAACAGTGCCCCCCGCGCCTTTTGTTTCTGTTTGATTTCAGAGTCTCATCTCTTGATTTTCCCTCAATTTGATTGCTTTTAATTAGAGAAATTCATCAAAGTTTCTGACCACTGAAAATATATTTTCTTGTTCTCTAGCTCTGCTATGGATTTATTCTTGCACTTATTCTTTTATTTTTTGAGGTAAATAGTGGGCTCAATCTACTGTTTTAAACTCAGGTTCATCCACTACAGAATAATGGTTAATAATGTGGAGTATAGAGTTAGATTACATGAGTTCAAGTGCTGGTTCCTCCACTTTGCAGATGTATAACCTTATGTAAATTGTTTAAACTATATATGCTTTAGTTTCCTACCCATTAATATTACTTAACTCTTAGGGTTGTCTGAGGATTAAATAAGTTCATTCATATAAAATTCCTGGCACATGATAAGCATTCAATAGACTTTAGCTATTATTTCTAAAAAAGTATTAGAAATAATACAATATTTCATTCCAAGTTGAGCTATATGTCTACAGAATAGAATTCATGTTTACCATTTTACATAAGGCTAGCATCCCTGGACATGATCAAGATGCTGCATTTAGCTTCTTTAGCAGTTTCATCAGCATCACTTGTGAGCTAGCTATGTCTAAGAGTAAATTGCAGTACAAGTTTACTAACACTGAGCCCATTTATAGGCATTGAAGTGATGATTGCCAAAACGCTATCTAACATGAGCAGTGAGCATAATGACAGCAAGAGGCAATGTGTGGTATATTGAAATGAGTTCCTCCTTCAAACAAAATGACCATGGGACCTCAGTGAAGTCATTTAGCTTCTAAGAGCTAGTGATAAGAAGAATAATGGCCCCTAAAGAGCTTCCTTACCCTAATCTCTGGGACTATGAATATGTTACTTTAGATGGCAAAATGAACTTTGCATATGTAAATAAAGTTACTAACTGGTTGAATTTAAAATAGGGATGTTATCCTGGATTATCTGGGTGGGCCCAATATAATCACATGAGTCCTTAGAAACAGAAGAAGAATGCAGAAGGGGAAGTCAGATAGATTCAAAGTACAAGAAATATTCAACACATCATTGCTGGCTCTGAAGAAAGAATGAGACTTGAGCTAAGAAATGCAGGTAGCCTCTAGGAGCTGAGACAAATCCTAATGGACAGCCAGCAAGGAAATGGGACCTCAGTCCTAGAACCTCACAGAACTGAATTCTGACAATAGCCTGAATGAGCCTAGAAGTGGACTCTCCCCCAGAACTCCCTAGGTAAGAGCCTAGGATGGCCAATACATAGCCTTTAGCCTTGTGAGACCCTAAGCACAATTCCCAGTCAAGCCTGCATGGATTTTTGGCCTACAGGACTGGGAAATAATAAGTGAGTGTTGTTTTAAGTCACTAAGTTTGTGGTCATTTTTTATAGCAGCAATGGAAAACTAATATGAGGCCTCAGTTGCTTCTGTAAATAAGGGGGTAGTAAGAGGTGGGGTGGAGGAGCTTGGAATAAATAAACTTTAAGGTTCCTTCTAGCTCTTGATTGCAGTATTCTCTTTCAGCTGCTAGTTTGTGAGCTAAAGTCTAACAAGCACAAATCGGATGCACACATAAACACACAAACTTTAAAGCGGTGTTCCCCAGCCTTTGTGGCACCAGGGACCGGTTTCATGGAAGTTAATTTTTCCAGGGACTGAGGGTGGGGATGTGGGATGTCGCAGGTTGCCAGGAAGTGGTGCAGAGCTCATATGGTGATACACATGTTTCCTAACAGGCCATGGACTGGTACTGGGCCATGGCCCAAAGGTTGGGGACCACAACTTTAAAGGGTACATATCAGTATGGTAAAGCTAAAGGTTTGAGGGACTTCATAGTAACAGATCAACCAGCTAAATAGTGGAGTGAGTTCTGCAACTGCAAGTAGTTGTAGCCAGAGCCAGGTTCTTCAGCTATAGCCCCAAATTAGGATTCATGAAAAGGCGACTTTATATATACAGAGTATTCATACCCTGAAGTGAGAAAATGATCATTGTTACCAAACCACAAGGTCAGTGATGTTTATATGCCTACTAGCATTATAATTATTTATAGTTCTTATTCCCTTAAGGAATCAAGTATATACCCTATATTTCTAATACATAGCAAATTTCAACAATTTGCTCTATTTGGCAAGTATACTCTTGGTCTTCTATGAAATTAACTCCAAGGAGCAGAGATTCCAATATAACCTGGAAATGAGTACTTAGTACATTCCTTAGAGATGCAACACTGCTTTAGAGCAATCTCCAGGGTCCTCTGTGCAACTTGGCGCTAAGTTTATAATGACAATTCTAGCTTACCTTCCCACCCACCTCTAGCAATTATGCAAAGAAATGCCAATTTTCCTTTATGTTGTTATTTTTTAAAAAACAGCTTTATTAAGGTATAACTGACATACAGTTCAATGTGTATATTTGGAATAAGTGTATAATTGAGTAAGTTTTGGCTACATACACATGCAGTTATGAACCCATCATCACAATCAGCATAATGAACATATTTATTATCCCTAAAAGGTTCCTTGTGGTCTTTTATAATCTCTCCTTAGCCCCCTTCAACAGATAGCCATTGATCACTAAATGTCACTACAGATTAGTTTGCATTTTCTAGAATTTTATATAAATGAAATCATAGAGTATTTCTTCTTTTCAGTCTGACTTCTTTAACTCAGCATTATTGCCTGAGGTCCATCCATGTTGTTGCATGTATCTACAATTTATTCTTTTTTATTGCAAGTAGTATTCTGTTGTATAGGATATACCACAATTTACCTATTTATCTGTTGATACATATTTTGATTGTTTCCAGTTTGGGGCCATTACAAGTAAAGCTGCTATGAACATTCATGTGTATCTCTTTGTATGGACATGCTTTCATTTCTCTTGATAAATACCTAGAAGTGAAATGGCTGGTTTGGATGGTAGGTAGTGCTATGGTTTGGATATGGTTTATCCCCAGCAAAACTCATGTTAAAATTTGATACCCAGTGCAGCTGGTGTTGGGAGCTGGGGCCTAGTGGGAGGTGTTTGGGTTATGGGAGGAGATCCCTCATGAATGGCTTGGTGTTGTTCTTGCAGTAGTGAGTGAGTTCTTGCTCTTGCAAGACTGGATTAGTTCTCGGGGTATGGATTAATTTCCATGAGAGCAAGTTGTTATAAAGCCAAGACACCCCTTTGCATGTGTCTGATTCCCCTTTGATCTTCTCCACCATGTTATGATGCAGCACGAAAGCCCTTACCAGAAGCCAGGGGTATGCCCTCTTACATCCCAGCCTGTAGAACTGTGAGCTAAATAAACCTCTTTTCTTTACAAATTACCCAGTCTTAATTATTCTGTTATAGCAACACAAAACAGACTAAGATAGGCAGTATACATTTAAATTTTCAAGAAATTGGCAAACCGTTTTCCAAAATAGTTATAGCATTTCATTTTATATTCCCACCAGGAATGTATGAGAGTTCCAGTTCCTCCACATCCTGGCCCACATTTAGTATGGTCAGCCTATTTGATTTTTAATAGGTATGCAGTGATATCTCATTGTGGCTTTAATTTGCATTTTTATAATTACTAATAATTTTGAGCATTTTTTAAAATGCTCATCCGTTTATCCCTTTTTGTGAAGTACCCGTTCAAGTTTTTTGCTCATTTTAAAAATTAGGTTATTTTCTTACTATTGATTTAGAAACTCCATTCGATATTTTGTAAACAAGATCTTTCTTTCAGCTTTATTGAAGTATAATTGATAAAAATTGTATATATTCAAGGTAAACAATATGATATTTTGATATATATATACATTGTGAAATGATTACAATGAAGCTAATTAACAAATATATCCATCATATCATGTAGTTACCTTTTTTGTGGTGAAAATACTTAAGATGTACTCTTTTAGCAAATTTCAAGTATACAATACATTATTATTAACTATAGTCGCCATGCTGTACATTAGGTCTCCAGAACCTATTCATTCTGCAAAACCGCAAGTTTTTACCTTTTACCAGCATCTTCTCATCCCCCCACCCCACCCTTATCACCACCACCCTTGGTAATCACCATTCTACTCTCTGTTTTTATGAGTTTAACTTTTTTAGATTCTACATATAAGTGAGATTATGAAGTATTTGTCTTTCTGAGTCTAGCTTATTTCACTTAACATAACGTCCTCCAGGTTCATCCATGTTTTTGCAAATGACATGATTTCCTTCTTTTTAAGGCTGAATAATATTTATACCACTTTTTTTTATCCATTCATTCATTGATGGATGCTTAGGTTTTTATACCTTGGCTATTGTGAATAATACTACAGTGAACCTGGGAGTGAAGATATCTCTTTGAGATGATTATGTTTTCCTTTAGATATATGCCCAGAAGTGAGATTGCTGGATCATATGTGGTAGTTCTATTTTTAATTTTTTGTGGAAGCTCCATACTGTCTTCCATAGTGGCCATACCAATTTACATCCCTACTAACAATGTATAAGTGTTCTTTTTCCCCGCATCTTCACCAATGCTTGTTATCTTTTGACTTTTTCATAATAGCCATTCTAACTGGTGTGAGGTGACATTTAATTGTGGTTTTGATTTGTATTTTCCTGATGATTAGTGATGTTGAGGACCTTTTCATATACCTATTGGCCAATTGTATATCTTCATTGGAAAAGTATCTATTGAGGACCTTTGCCCATTTTTAAATTGGGTTATTTGCTGTTTTGGTATAAAGTTGTATATATTTTGGACATTAACCTCTTATAGGATATATAGTTTAAAAATATTTTCTCCCATTCCATGGGTTGCCTTTTCATTTTGGTGATTGTTTCCTTTGCTTTGCTGAAACTTTTTAGTTTGATGTAGTCTTATTTATTTTTTCTTTTATTGCCTGTGCTTTTGGTGTCATATCTAAAAAGTCATTTCCAAGACCAATGTCATTATTTCTTTGTCGTGCTTACTTTGGGTTATATTTACTCACATTATTTTTTTTTCTTAATTTCAGCATATTATGGGGGTACAGATGTTTAGGTTACATATGTTGCCCTTGCCCCCTCCCCCCCAAGTCCAAGCTTCAAGCGTGTCCATCCCCTGTACTCACATTCTAAGAGTTCCTTAAGGTAGAAAATGATATCACTGAGTTAAGATCTTTCTTTTTTATTTATATAAGAATTTACCACTATTAATTTCCCCTGAAGTACTACTTTAGCAGCATCCCACAGATTTTGAAATGTTCTGTTTTCATTTTAATTCAATGCAAAATATGTTGGAATTTCCCTTTTTATTTTCTTATTTGACCCATGGGTTATTTGGAAGCATGTTAGTTTCCAAATATTTGAGCATTTTTAAGACATCTTTCTGTTGTTGATTTCTAATTTAGTTCCATTGTGGTTAGAGAACACACTTCGTATAATTTGAATCCTTTTGAATTTACTGACACTTTTTTATGGCCTGGAATATAATCTATTAATATTTTGGTAAATGTTCCATGTGCACTTGAGAAGAAGGTGTATGCTGTTGTTGGGTGAATTTTTAAATACTGTTTAATATAAAGGTAGAGTAGATTTGTTGTAGATGTTTTTTATTAAGTTGAGGAAATGGCTCTCTATTTCATCCTTTTTGAGAGTTTTTTAAAATCATGGATTGGTGTTGAGTTTTGTCAAATGCTTTTGTTGTATCAATTGATGATATGATCATGGGATGTTTCTTCTTTAGCCTGTTTATATGGTGAATGTCACTGATTATTTTTCACATATTGACCCAGCCTTGCACTTCTGAAATAAACCCCACTTGGCCATGGTGTTATGTTTTTTTTTTCTTTTTTATTTCAGCATATTATGGGGGTACAAATGTTTAGGTTACATATATTGCCCTTGCCCCCCCGAGTCAGAGCTTCAAGCGTGTCTATCCCCCAGATAGTGCGCACTGCACTCATTATGTGTATATATACCCATCTCCTTTTCCCCCATCCCATCTGCCCGACACCCAATGAATGTTATTGCTATATGTGCACTTAAGTGTGATCAGTTAATACCAATTTGATGGTGAGTACATGTGGTACTTGTTTTTCCATTCTTGTGATAATTCACTTAGTAGAATGGGTTCCAGCTCTATCCAGGATAATACAAGAGATGCTGTATCACCATTGTTTTTTTGTGGCTGAGTAGAACTCCATGGTATACATACACCACATTTATTAATCCACTCATGTATTGATGGGCACTTGGGTTATTCCCACATATTTGCAATTGTGCTGCTATGAA
>NW_012133970.1:1787606-1791110 GCF_000956105.1 Propithecus coquereli
AGTCCCACCAGCAGTGTATGAGTGTTCCTATCTCTCTGCATTCATGCCAACATTTATTGTTTTGGGACTTTTTGATAAAGGCCATTCTCACTGGAGATAAGTGATATCTCATTGTGGTTTTGATTTGCATTTCCCTGAGGATTAGAGATGTTGAGCATTTTTTCATGTTTGTTAGCCATTAGTCTTTCTTCTTTTGAAAAGTTTCTGTTCATGTCCTTTGCCCACTTTTTGATAGGGTTGTTTGATATTTTCTTGCTGATTTTCCTGAGTTCTATATAGATTCTAGTTATCAGCCCTTTATCAGATGTGTAACATGGGAATATTTTCTCCCATTCTGTAGGTTGTCTGTTTGCTCTTGTGATAGTTTCTTTGGCTGTGCAGAATATGTTTTCTTATGTATTGGATATTTCTATTTGATAATATTTTGTTAAAGATCTTTGCATTTATATTCATGAGGAATATTGATCTATCATTTTCTTATTTTGTGCTGTCTTTGTCTGACTTTATTACCCTAGTAAAACTGTCTTGATAAAATGATTGGGAAGTGTTCCCTACTATTCTGTTTTCTGGAAGAGATTGTATAGAATTGGTGCTAGTTCTTTGAATATTTGGCAGAATGCTTCCATGAAACCATTTCAACCTGGAATTTCTTTTTCAGGAGTTTTTTATTTTTTATTTGTATTTTTTGAGACAGAGTCTCACTCTGTTGCCCAGGCTAGAGTGCCATGGAGTCAGCCTAGCTCACTGCAACCTCAGACTCCTGGGCTCAAGTGATCCTCCTGTCTCAGCTTCCCTAGTAGCTGGGACTACAGGCATGTGCCACCACGCCTGGCTAATTTTTTCTGTTTTTAGTTGCCCGGCTATTTTTTTTCTATTTTTAGTAGAGACAGGGTTTCACTCTTGCTGAGACTAGTTTCTACCTCCTCAGCCCAAGCAATCCTCCTGCCTCGGCCTCCCAGAGTGCTAGGATTATAGGCGTGAGCCACCACGCCCGGCTGAGGAGTTTTAAAATTATGAATTCAATTTCCCTAATATTTATGTGGTTATTCAAATCATCTATTTTATACTGGGGAGTTGTGATAGTTTGTGATTTGGGGGGAATGGGTCCATTTCACCTGACTTTTCAAATTTATGTGCATTGAATTGTTCACAGTATTCCCTTATTATCCTTTTGATGTGTACATGGTCTGTAATGATACCCTCTGTGGCATTCCTGATATTAGTAATTTGAATCTTCTCTCTTTTTTTTCCCTCAGTCTTGCTAAAAGTTTGTCAATTGTATATGTATATATATATATTAATAACTTGCTTTCGTTTCATTGATTTTTTTTCCATTTTCTGCCTTCAATGTTATTGATTTCTGCTCTTATCTTTATTGTTTACTTCTTTCTGCTTGCTTTAGGTTTATTTTGTTCTTCCTTTTTTAATTTCTTAAGGGTGGTATCTTAAATTATTGATTTGAGACTTTTCCTCTTTTCTAATGGTAAGCCTTTAGTGATAAAAAAAATTCCCTCTTAGTACTGCTATAGCTGCATCCAACAAATTTTGATATGCTGTATTTTCATTTTCACTCAGTCACCTTTCTGTTATGGATTTCTATTTGAGTCATGTTGTCAGAAAACACATTCTGTATGATTTCAATTCTTTTAAATTTCTTGAGGTTTGTTCCCTGTCTCAGGATATAGTATATTTTGGTGTATAGCTTGTGGACACTTGAAAAGATTTTGTATTCTGCTGTTGTCTGGTGAAGTCTTCTTCAAAGGTGAATTAGATCCTGTTATTTGATGACTTATTTAGTTGTTATGTACCTTAGTTGATTTTTGTCTAGTTTTATAAATTTTTTAAAGAGATAGGATTACACTATGTTGCCCAGGCTGGCCTTGAACTCCTAGGCTCAATCCTCCTGCCTCAGCCTCCTAAGTATCTGGGATTATAGGCATGCACCACCACAACAAGCTTAGTTTTATAAACTTCTGAGAAGGGGGTGCTGAAGTCTCCAATTCTAGTAGTTGGATTTGTCTATTTTTTCTTTTAATCCTGTCACTTTGCTTTACATACTTTGCAGCTCTGTGTGTGTGTGTGCATGTGCACACATACACATTTACAATTACTATATCTTCTTGTTGGATTGACCTTTTTATCATTATGTAATGTACCTCTTTGTCCTTGGTAATTTTCTTTGCTCTGCAGACTACTTTGTCTCATATTAATATAGCCACTCTGAAAACATACAGATGGCCACCAGGTATATGAAAGGTACTCAACATCACTAATTATCAGGAAAATGCAAATCAAAACCACAATGAGCTATCACTTTACACTTGTTAGGATGGATATTATTTTCTGAAAAGGTAGTAAGTGTTGGCAAGATTTGGAGAACTTGGAATTCTTGTACGCTGTTGGTGGAAATGTAGAATGGGACAGCCCCTGTGGAAAACCATATGGTTGTTTCTCAGAGAATTCAAAATAGAACTACCATATGATCCAGCAATTCTACCTTCTGGGTATATACCTAAAAGAGTTGGAATCAGGATCTCAAAGAGATATTTTCATTCCTGTGTTCATTGCAGCAATATTTACATTACCTAAATTGTAGAAGCAACCCATGTGTCTATTAATGGATGAATGGATAAGCAAAATGTGGTATATACACATGCGTGCACACACACACACACTCACACACACAATGGAATGTTATTCAACCTTAAAAAAGAAGGAAATGGTATTATTTGTGACAACATGGATGAACCTGGAGAACATTATGTTAAGTGACATAAGCCAGTCACAGAAGAACAAATACTACATGATTCCAGTTATATGAGATATCTAAAATAGTCAAACTCAAAGAAACAGAGACTAGAATGGTGAATGCTGGGGGCTTAGAACAAGGAGAAAAAGTTAATTGTTGTTCAATGGATATAACGTTTCAGTTAACACAAGATGAAAAAGTTCTAGAGATCCTCTGTACAACATATTATCTGTAAGTTAACAGTTTGGTACTATGCACTCAAAATTTTGTTAAGAGGGTAGATATCATGTTAAGGGTTCTTGCCACAACAAAAAACAATACAAAACAAAACAAAACAAAACAAAAGCACAAAGAGACCCAAGGGAACTTTTGGAGGTGATCAATATGTTTATTACCTTGACTATGGTGATGGTATCTCAGGTATGCACGTATGTCAAACTTTTCAGATTATATGAATTAAATCTGCAGTTTTTATTGTATATCAATTTTGCCACAATAAAGCTGTTAAAAATATAGCCACAATACTTTCTTTTGATTAATAGTTTCATGGTATATATATTTTTTCCAACTTTTTGTTTTCAACCCTCCTATATCAGTTTTTTTGAAGTAGATTTCTTGTACACACTCTACAGGTGGGGCATATTTAGGTTTTTTCCCCAGCTTTATTGAGATATAATTGACAAATAAAAATTATATACATTTAAGGTATATAACATGATGTTTTGATATACCTGTATATTGTGGAATGACTACCA
>NW_012133970.1:1791561-1799057 GCF_000956105.1 Propithecus coquereli
ACTGAAAATATGTATCCTTTAACCAACACCTCCTCCTTTTCCCCCAACCCCCAGACCCTGGTAACCACCATTCTACTCTCTATTACTATGAGTTTAAATTTTTTTTTTTTAGATTACACATATAAATGAGATCATGCAGTATTTGTCTTTCTGTGTGGCTTATTTCACTTAGCATGGTGTCCTTCAGGTTCATTCACGTTGTCACAAATGACAGATTTCTTTCATGTTAAGGCTGAATCATATTCCCTTGTATGCACATAAACCGCACATTGGTTAACCATTCATTCATCACTGGACACTTGGGCTACTTCCACATTTTAGCTAACGTGAATCATGGTATGAACATGTGTGTACAAATATCTCTTTGAGCGCCTGCTTTCAATTCTTTTGGGTATATACCCAGAAGTGAAATTACTGGATCATATGGTAATTCTGTTTTTAATATTTTGAGGAACCATCATACTGTTTTCCATAGTGCTTTATTATTTTACATTCCAGTGGTTCACAAGAGTTCCAATTTCTCCATATCCTCACCAACACTTCTTATCTTTTGACTTTCTGATGATAGTCATCCTAACTGGTGTGAGGTGATAATCTCACTTTGGCTTTGATTTGCATTTCCCTGATGATTAGTGATGTTGAGCATCTTTTCAATAACTTTTGGTTATTTATCTGTCTTCTTTGGAAAAATGTCTATGCAAGTCTTTTGCTCATTTTTAATTGAGTTATTTGATTTTTTGCTATTGAGTTCCTTATATATTTTAGATATTAACCTCCTACTGGAAATATGGTTTGCAAATATTTTCTCCCATTCTGTAAGTTGCCTTTTCATTTTGTTGATTGTTTCCTTGGCATTTGTAAAAAATTCATGCTGACAATTTCTTTCTCTCAATTGGTATATTTAGACCATTTACATTCAATGTAATTATTGCTGTAGAGCTTAAACTTGCCATTTAAATTTTTTGTTTTCTGCTTTATTTTTTAGATTACTTTTAGATTTTAAAAAATTGAGAAGATAGCAAAGAGTTTCCATATACCCTGAACACAGTTTCCCCTATTATTGCCATCTTACATTACTATGTAATATGTAATTTGAAATCAGGAAATGTGATGCCTCCAACTCTGATCTCGTTTTTAAGATTGCTTTGGCTATCCAGGGTCTTTTGTGGTTCCATACAAATTTTAATATTCTTTTTCTGTTTCTTTGAAAAATACCATTGGAATTTTGATAGGGATTTCCTTGAATCTGTGGATCACTTTGGGTAGTATGGACATTTTAACAATATTAATTCTCCCAATCCATGAACCCAGAGTATCTTCCCATTTTTTGTCTTCTTTAATTTATTTCATCAATGTTTTATAGCTTTCAGTGTACAGATCTTTCAACTACTTGGTTACATTGATTTCTAAGTATTTTATATATTTTCGATGCTATTGTAAATGAGATTGTTTTCTTCATTTATTTTTTTTAGATATAATTTCTATTTTTTTAATTTGTTGAGGTCTGATTTTTGGCCTAGGATGTGATCAATTTTGGAGAAAGTTTCATGAGCTGATGAGAAGGATGTATATTCATCTTTATTTGGGTAGAATGTTCTATAGATTTCTGTTAGACCCATTTGTTCTAGAGCTCTGTTTAAGTCGATTGTTTCTTTGCTTATTTTCTGCTTGGAGGTTCTGTCCAGTTAAGTCAGAGGGGTGTTGAAATCCCCAGCTACTATGGCATTACTGTTTATCATGCTATTTAGATCAAACAGGGTTTGCTTTATGTATCTGGGTGCTCCTGTGTTGGGTGCATAAATATTAAGAATTGTTATGTCTTCTTGTTCGATTTTTCCTTTCACCGTTATATAGCAACCATCTTTGTCTTTCTTTACTTTTGCTATTTTAAAATTTATGTTATCTGAAATAAGAATAGCTATCCCCACTTTCTTTTGGCTTCCATTTTCCTGGAAGCTTGTTTTCCAACCTTTGACCTTGAGTCCGAAAGTGTCTTTGTGGGTTAGATGTGTTTCCTGGAGGCAGCAGACACTTGGCTTATGATTTTTTATCCACTTAGCCAGTCTATGTCTCTTCAGAGGACAATTCAAGCCATTCACATCTATTGAGAGGATTGATATTTGGTGTAGATTTCTGTTCATATTGTTGGGTAAATTCTTATTGTTTTGTTTTACCTCTTGAGCCATTGTGGAATCCAGGTTCTGGACTTTAACTCTTGAGTTATTTTACTTTGGTGGGTGTCTATTGCACTGTTCAGTATATAATGCAGGTTTGAGTTCTTCCTGTAGGGCAGGTCTGGTCTTCACAAATTCCATCAGTGATTTCCTGTCTGGGACAGTCTTTATTTCTCCCTCATAGATGAAGCTTAGTTTTGCCAGGTAAAGAATTCTAGGTTGGCCACTATTCTGTTTTAGAATATTTTTGATTAGTCCCCAGTCCCTTCTGGCTTGTAAGATTTCAGTTGAGAAATCTACAGTTAGTCTGATAGGTTTTCCTTCGTAAGTTATCTGCTGTTTTTGTTTTACTGCTCAAAGGATTGCCTCCTTCATGTTTACTTTGGCCATGCTGATAATTATATGATATGGTGATTCCCTTTTCATGTTGAGTCTCCCAGGAGTTCTGTGTGCTTCTTGTATCTCAATATCTAGATTTCTGGCCAGGCCAGGCATATTTTCCTCCATTATTCCAATAAATATATTTTCCAGCCCTTGTGTATTTTCTTCTTCTCTTTCTGAGATGCCTATAGTTCTTATTTTTGGTTTCTTTACATAATCCCACATTTCTTATATGTTTTGTTCTTATCTCTTGCTTCTGTGTTCTTTTTCTTCATCTGACTTGTTTAGCACATAGGCATTATCTTCAAGCTCTGAGATTCTTTCCTCTGCATGATCCATTCTATTCTTAAGGCTTTCCACTGTGTTTTATAGTTCCTTGAATGCCTCTTTCATTTCCAGTATTTCTGTTTGGTTCTTTTGTAATATTTCAATTTCTTTAGGGAATTTTCCCTTCATTTCCTGTATTGTTCTTGTGGCTTCTTTGTGTTGGGTTTCTATTTTCTCTTCAATTCCTCTGAGTTTTCTTACAATCCATATTCGGAATTCTTCTTCCATCATTTTAGTCTTTTCATTTAAATTGGTATCTGTTGTTGAGGGTCTAATGCTTTCTTTTGGGGATGACTTTTCTCTCTGATCTTTCATGTTTCCTGCATTCTTTCACTGCTTCTTTCTCTTCAGGCTACTTGATCGAGAACTGGGGGTGCCAGGACTGGTTTATGGCCCTATCTCCAAGTCCCCAAAGGGACATTCCTTGACAGTGGTGGGAAGAGGCACGCTGGTGTTGTATTGCCTTAGAGGTATTTTAGCAAGTTGGGCTACGTCTGACCTGCTGTCTTCACCTCTTGCCAATGGAGATTAGTGAGTTTGGTCTACCAGCTTAAGCTCCCAGGTGGTGGGTCACACTTGTGCATATGACTAAACTGCCCTCTAATAGCTTCAGATGGAAGGCACTGTGTTAAGCTACAGGGTTACCCTCTCTGTCGTTGATTGTAATTTGCATAGAGGAGCCAGTTATTGAGGTAATCTGATGCCTCTGTGTTAGTCTCTGGTCCCCCAGATGGGGAATACAAATGCCCCAATATTTAGGAAGGGTCCTGCCACTCCTGAGAGTTACTTGGACCCTGTTCCCCCTTAAGGTGAGGGTAAGGGCAAGGTAGATCTCAGCTGGTGCCTGCAAGCCTGGTTGCATGTGCTTCTATGGTTGCTTGATCTGCCGCTAGCGGGAGCCGCTAATATGTTTTCCAGGGCTCTTTCACCACACTTGGGAGGCTGTTCCTGGTGGGCGGGATCAATTGGTACAATGGCTGAGGTCTCTGGCTAGGATTTTCCTTCCCTGTCCACAAACCCCACTGCTGGCAGCCACCAGGACATGGAGGGTAAGCCCTAGAGTTATGTTCTTATTAGATGACCTAAGCTGGTCCAGTGGGCTGAATCAACAGGCTGCCGATTATTGTTCATTGCCAAGGCCCTACATATTCACACCAGTCACACAGAGAAAGCAGCTTTTTTGTCACTTCTCCCCACTTCGAATGGTGGAGCCCTCCGCTCCCGATGCCAAAGTCGCTGGGCTGGGCTGAGGGAGGGGTGTTGCCGGAGACCGCCACGTGCCCCAGGATCTGGGGATCCCACAGATGGCGACCTCCCATCCTTGGAGAACTAGCGTTGGAGGGAAGCACTGAAGATTGGCCCACTGCCACAGGCTCAGCTAGCTGAATCAATAGGTCACGGACTATTTTTCAGCACTAAAGTCCCGCGGATTCATGCCAGCCGCACAGAGAAAGCGGCTTTACTAACTTCTATTTATGTCCAAGGGCAGCGCCCAGTGGGAGGGATGCTGCCCCAAACTGCAGCGTGGGGCAGCGTCTCTGGGTTGTGGACCCTCAAAATGGCGGCCGCCCACCTGTGGAGAGCTAATGCTGGGGGTCACCGCTCAGGAGTTGGCAGATGCCGGTTCGGCGGACTGAATTAACAGGCTGTTAGCTGTCCCCTATGCATCACAGTCGTGCAGTGTCACGTCTGTCTGGCAGAGGGTCCTGTTCTTTCTGTGCTGGCCTAATCAGCAGTTTCCAGGGGCAGAGCCCCCTTTTCAGCATTCACCTCATTTGTTCTGGTCCTGCTGACCACCAGAGGCGAGGTCCCTGTCTCCAAACTCCTTAGCATGGTTGTGGGAACTGACCACTCAGACCAGTCCCTCCCCCACCCAGCACAGAGCACTGGGGAGTTCAAAATGTTTCCTGCTATTGTCCCCTCTCCACAGAGCCCCTCCTGCTGTGCCACGACTTTGTACCGACTTCAGGCGCGTCCCTGTCTGAGTGGGTGTGGAGGTCAGTGAAGGAGCTGGGCGTCCTCCTGTGGGTCAGATCCCACTGCACTGGCTGGCCAGGCAGGCGCAGCCATCCCATGCTTTGTTCTCTATTGTTTATCTCTCATTCTGCAGACTTTGCGATCGTAGCTCCCATTTACCTTTATTTTTTTTCCTGTGTTGCTTGTCCCACGCTGTTTCTCTGTAGTTTCACAATGATGTTTTTGGTGGGGAGCGATCCACTAATCTGTAGCTGTCCGAGTTCTTCACCTCCCTCTCTGGGAGCAGAGAGCCAGGAGGTCACCACTAATCTGTCATTTTCCCCAGGAGCTGTCACAAATAATTTGATCATATATGCCACAATTTATTTCTGGTTCTTTATTCCATTCTGTTGGTCTATATGTCTATCTCTACGCCAGTTCCACACATTTTGATTACTGTAGTATGATAAATTTTTTTTTGTTTTTTTTTAAATTGTCCTCGGATATAGGACTTATCAGATATTAAACTGATAAGAACAGATACTACACTTGATCTTAGCCAAAAGGCCGAAAAGCGATCTAGTATGATAAATTTTGAAATCAGGAAGTGTTAGTTCTCCAACTTTGTTCTTTGTTTCAAGATTGTTTTGGCTTTTCAGGGTCCCTTGAGATTCCATTTGAATTTTAGGGTGGATTTTTATATTTCTGCAGAAAATACTATTAAGAGTTTAATAAGGATTGCAATAAATCTGTAGATCACCTTGGGTAAAGAATTGTTGGCAGAGGGAAATAATACATACCTCATGTCTATTCATGTAACTTCACTGGATCTCAGTAACCAGTTTTTAAAATTTGGCATCAGTTCTTGGGAAAAAGCATAAATTAGATATTGGGGGATAAATGATCATCTGATTATAGGTATTCATGAAAATAAAATGTTTATGGCTTAATTAAACTGAAATTAAGTGATTTATTGATGATAAATAGGCTCATTTAAACATTTCATAACATTACCTGAGAAATACTTTCATCTGGCTTGTTTTGCTCACACTGAAATACATTTTAATCCCATTGATCAAAAACCAGTTTGTCTATTCATATTGCTTCAAATTGTGTCTTCTTGAACAGAGAATCTGTTGGGTTTTATTTCCTGAAGATTATCTGTGAACATTTTAAGTCATCAGAAAATATTGGAAAAGCTCTGCTGCTCCACATTGACATGCTTTTACAAAAGAAGGAAGAACTACTTGCCAAGGAGAAGATTGAAGAAATCATTTTAGGTCAGTAGGATTTTTGTGGTGTTTTAGAAAGGTGTTAATCTGGATATAATTCTAAGATAGATGTCAGAGCAGTAGCATAATCCTCATGTCAACAGATTTCACCCACTTTTTTTCCTCCCTCATGGTCTTCAGTAGTAACACCTCACCTGTCCACATCCCAGAAATTGGGCAAGCTAGAATGAGAAAATAAGCAAAAAGAACAAAACATCAGCAAAAACAGACAAACCTCTGAGCTTAAAGTTCATGTGTAGTGGAAAATTGTGAGGTTACAAGCCTAAATTCATGTCTAGAAGTTTGATCTCAAATTATGTGTGTGCCTTTGGGCAAGTCAATATCTCTGTATCTTGGTTTTTTTTTCAACTATAAAATGAGGATTGTGAACTAAATTCCTTGGGTTAACAAAAATTTTTTTTAGAGATGAGGTCTCACTATGTTGCCCAGGCTGGCCTTGAACTCCTGAGCTCAAGGGATGCTCCTGGCTCAGCTCCCAGGTAGCTGGGACTACAGATGTGGGCCACCATGTTCAGCTAAATTCCTGGCTTTTAAACTTCTTTTTAGCAGCAACATCCTTTTGTGATGTAATCTTATATGAACTTCACCCTGAATAAAATAGATTAGAGTTTCTCTGGTTAAAGCAGAGATGTGGAACCAAATCTTCTCAACATTCCCTGCTCCTCTACCTCTCTGCAGAACTGTGTACCCTAAAGAATATAGATAGTATGATCCCTTTATTAGAAAATTCTCTCCACCACCTCATCCTTTCAATGCTACACATGTATAGAAATATAACTGGAATGATATTCACTAAATGTTAGTTATCACTGGTGTTTATTTTGAATGGTGGCGTTTTAGGTGATGTGTTGCTTTCTTCTTTATACTTTACCATATGGCTTGAATTTTTATAGTATGTATCATGTTTTTATAGAAACAAAGTCATTGATTGATATTTTTTAAAAGGAATGCAATTGACTAATGAACTCCAGATTCTATGAACCATATTTTACTGATAATCCCCTCCCTCCAGAGTCTGGGGAACCTGTAGCCCTGGGGGCCACATGTGGTCTTCTGAATCCTTGAGTGTGGCCTTTTGACTGAATCCAAATTTTACAGAACAAATACTTTTATTTAAAGGGGTGCAGCAGAGAAAGATGAAGCTTTTCTTGCTTCCTTTAATGCTTAAGAATGAACAATCTTGAAATCAGAAGGCCATGGGTTCCCCACCCCTGCTCTGGACTTTCACTAAGAATCCAACTATTTTTAGACCCAGTTTTGATAACCTTGGATATCAGGTTTTCCTACTTTTAGCATTTTAATGGTAGCATAGTAAAAAAAGCAAAAGGATCTACAGGGAAATACACAGGTAGCCTGACCAGAGGGA
>NW_012133970.1:1802569-1803080 GCF_000956105.1 Propithecus coquereli
CATGTGGTGCTTGTTTTTCCATTCTTGTGATACTTCACTTAGTAGAATGGGTTCCAGCTCTATCCAGGATAATACCAGAGGTGCTAGATTACCATTGTTTTTTTGTGGCTAGTAGAGCTTCATGGTATACATATATCACATTTTATTAATCCATTCATGTACTGATGGGCACTTGGATTGTTTCCACATCTTTGCAATTGTGAATGGTGCTGCTATAAACATTGTAGTGAAAATGTCTTTTTAATAGAATGTCTTTTGTTCTTTTGGGTAGATTAAAAGTAGGATCTTAAAGAGATGTTTGCACACCCACATTCATAGCAGCACTATACGTGATAGCGAAAAAGTGGAAGCAACTCAAGTTCCATGAGTAGATGAATGGATAAACAAAATGTGGCATATCCATACAATGGAATATTATTTAGCCTTAAAAAGGAAAGAATTCTAATACATGCTACAACATGGATGAGCCTTGAGGACATTATGCTAAGTGAAATAAGCCTGCCACAAAAAT
>NW_012133970.1:1803130-1805940 GCF_000956105.1 Propithecus coquereli
TCATTGTAATTTATTAATAGTACAATAAAGTAAAATAGTTGTTACTATTGTAGCAACTTGTTGTTGAACTTGAATGGTCAAGAAAAGGTTAAATTGTGCTTAAGAATACTAGGAAGTATGTTTAATTTATAGAAAATTTAATAACTTTCATGAAGAAACTGTCAGCTAACTAGAAAACTCGATTATACAGAATAACTCCTTTTCCTAAAAGCCCGGTTAGACAAAGTTTTATTGTGATATCTAATTATACACTTATAATTTCAAAGTATCATAATATTTTAAGTAGATACATTTATTAGCTGTTTACTCTCATGTGAGTATTTTTACCTAAGTCATGGAACAAACTACGTTTGCTGACTGGGCTAAGGCGTCAGAGATTCTTAACGTTCTAATCAAGACTTCTGTGGAAATTGATAGTTTACATGAAAGGGGCATAAGGGAAGGAGGTATAGAATTCTGTTATAGTTTAAACTGTACTTTAATGTGCTAATGTATTTGAACTCTCAGTAAACGTCTAGACCAGAAACAATCAGACACAAGTTACGATTTAAAGTAATAAAGTTTATGTGTAAGCGTGGACTTAAAGTATTTTACAAAGGCTTTAAGGTATAATTGGCCTTTCTTGTGAACTTGATCTGATCTATTTAGTACAGAATAGGATAAACACTTCTTATTAATGATTTCTGGCATTGCTGTCTGCTCATTCACAATAACCTTATTAAGGCACCAGATGATGATCAAATTTGGAACATGGAAAATAAGTTTAAAAGAGATTAAGCTGGGAAACTATCACCGATTGATAGGAGAATTACCGTGATTCTAGCAAACTCTGATTGTATTATATAATCAATTACAGTAGTAAACCTAAAATTGATGATGAAAACCTGTCTGAATGTGGTTGTTTTTGTAGCCATTACTTAAAGTTTATAGGTTCTGAGTATAGTTAGCACTCTTTATTTAATGTAATAGATCTAGGTTCTTTTTTTCAGAACTTTGTTTTTTTTCTTTAGGTCACCAAACAGGAAAACAACTGACCACAGAATTAGTAGACTGGTTACACAACATTCTGTGGAAAAAAGCTGCCAGAAGTTTTGAGGTTTGAGAATAATCTATTTTCATTCTTTATATTCTTTCTCCACTATAGCAAAAAAATGTGTTCACTATAAAAATCACAGAGCATCAAATACTTTAATAATCTCTCTCCATTTGGATATTATATATTTATTAAAATTCACAATATAAAGTGTTAATGAGCATTGTACAAAAATTTATTAGAAAACAATAAGACATGGTTCCTCCTCATTGGGAGCTTACAGTACAGGGAAATATCATCATTGATATTAAGATATAGGAATGTAATTTATTTTAACATGAGGGCTGAGAAATTCAGAGGGTTTTTATTCCTTTAAAAAGTTGTGGTGCAGCCGGATATGGGGGCCTGTGCATGTAATCTCAGCTACTTGAAAGGCTGAGGCAGGAGGACTGCTTGAGCCCAGGAGCTCTAGACCAGCCTGGGCAACATAGCATGACCCTCTCTCAATAAAGAAAAAGTTGTGGTGCAATTAAAAAAATGCAAAAACAACTTTGCAAAACAAACCAGATTTCTGACAGAAAAATTTGAAACTAAAGATAAGCTTTTTTAAAATAAAAAGCAAAGAACAGTCATTCATAATCTGATCACTCTTAAAATTTTGGTATATTTCCTTCTAATCTTTGTGTACATTTATGTGTCTATGTATATAAATCAAATGGGATGTACTATTAAAAAATAGTTGTGGTGCACTTCCACTACCAATTAATATGTAGTAACAGGGACTGGTTTATGTCCCTGCTTGAGCAGCACCTCCTCCAAACAAAAATGAGGCAAAATACATGAAACGAAGAAAAATGGTTTTTGATGACACTGAACATCAGGCAATGAAAGAGAATGATCCCTGAGAGATAAGAAGTAAGGTGAGCACTGCCAATTGTGCAGCTTACTGCCTTGAGTTTCTAGGCTATAGCACAGGAAGGGGAACTGAAGTGGAGCTTGGCAGGCATCTTGATTTGAGGAGATGGAGCTGAGAGTTGAGGGAGACCAAGGCAGCTAGAGTTCATAAGACAGGGTATCAAAAAGGAGTGCATAGCACAGAGAGAGAAACCTAGTGATTACAAGGTATTCCTCCAGTGTTTAGTAGAGTACTAATAAGGACATACATGAAACAAAATTAACTAAAGCTGGGGGAATAACCATCTAAGAATATTAGAGGAAATAGTGCCCAGCACTCACATGGGGCTGGGAAGATGGCTTGTTCTTACCTCTTAGACTGCAAAACCTCTAATTCGTGGAGCATTGTGTAGAAAACTCAGAAAGGTCTAGTCTCAGAAATGGGGATCAATTATTCCTACACTGAGTCATGCTCAAGACCCACCTAAAACTTATAAAAGTATAATGTGAAAGCATCAAATTGAATCCAAGGAACTTAATTGCTTCCTAGAGCAGAGCTCAAGAATATTTATAGGAATACAAAACTACAGCACCAAACCTGATAATGTTCACAATGTCTGGCATCTAATGAAAAATCACCAAGTTTGCAAAGAGGCAGAGAAACACAACCTATGATGAGGAGAATAAGCAATCAATTGAAACTGACTCAGAACTGACATAGAAGTTAGCATGAACAGAAAAGAATATTAAAATACTTCTTATAATTGTATTCCATACATTTAAAAAGTTAAGTAGAGACATAGAAGCTATATAAAGATCCAAATTAAACTTCTAGAGATGAAAACTATAATGTCTAGGATGCAAAATATATTGGATAGTATTA
>NW_012133970.1:1807760-1811038 GCF_000956105.1 Propithecus coquereli
AGTCCCAGCTACTCGGGAGGCTGAGGCAGTAGGATCACTTGAGCCCAGGAGTTTGAGGTTGCTGTGAGCTAGGCTAACGCCACGGCACTCACTTTAGCCAGGGCAACAGAGCAAGACTCTGTCTCAAAAAAAAAAAAAAAAGAAAAGAAAGCAAAATACTCTTCCAACCATTCAAAAGCTGAAGTAATTCATCACTAAGAGATGCACGCTACAAGTAAGGCCTTCAAGTAGAAGGAAAGTGATATGAGCTGGAAATATGGATCTGTATAAAGGAGTAAAGAACACTGGGAATAGTAATTACATGAATACATATAAAAGATATGAGGACTTCGTCTTGCAACTTGGGTACCAGGTCAGCCACAGTAAAATAAAGTACCAAGCAGACTCCGGAAGACTCTCATTCCGGGCCTTAGTTCCTGGACAGCATTTCTAGACCCACCCTAGGCTAGAAGGAAACCCACTGCTGTAAAGAGAAGGACTCGGTCCTGGCAGGATTTACCACCTGCTGACTAAAGAGCCCTTGGGCCTTGAATAAACATCAGCAGTAGCCAGGCAGTAGTCACCACAGGCCTTGGGTGAAACTGGGCTGTCCACAGATATGACCCAGCACAGTCCCAGCTGTGGTGGCCAGGCAGGAGTGCTCATGTCAGTCTTCCTACAACTCTAGGCAGGCCAGCATGGAGAGTGAGTCTCCTTCTGTTTGGGGGAAGGTTAGGGTAAACAGTGAGAGACTTTGCCTGGCAATCCAGGGAATTCTTCCATAGCTAACCCAAGTCCACCAAGGCAGTACCACAAGGAGTGTGCAAGAGTCACAGCATTACTGGGCTTCGGTGGCCCACTAGTGCTGATATGGCTACAGTAACAAAAGACTTAGATCACAACACTCAATTCCCTTTGAATACCTGGAAAGCCGTCTCAAGAAGGATGGATACAAATAAGCCAAGACTGAAGATTAGAATAAATGCCTAATTCAATGCTCAGACATTGATGAACATTCAAAGCATCAAGAACATCCAGGAAGACAAAACCTCCCCAAGTGAACTAAATAAAGCATCAGTGACCATCCCAGAAATGGAGATATGTGACCTTTCAGACAGAGAATTCAAAATAGCTGCTCTGAGCAAGCTTTGTGAACTTCAAGACCGCATACAGAAGGAACTCAGAATGCTATCAGAGAAATTTAACAAACAGATTGAAATACTATTTAAAAATCAAGCAAAAACTCTGGAGTTTAAAAAGTCAGTTGACAAACTGAAAAATACATCCGTCTCTCAACAGCAAAATTGATGAAGTAGAAGAAAGAATTAGTGAGCTTGAAGACAGGCTATATGAATATACACAATAAGAAAAGAGAAAAGAAAAAGTATAAAAAAGAATGAGGCTGGACAGGGTGGCTTGCACCTGTAATCCTAGCACTCTGGGAGGCTGAGGTGGGAGGATCGCTTGAGCTCAGGAGTTCAAGACCAGTCTGAGCAAGAGTGAGACCCCATCTCTACTAAAAATAGAAAAATTAGCTGGGTGTTATGGTGTGTTCCTATAGTCCCAACTACTCGGGAGGCTGAGGCAAGAGGATTGCTTGAGCCCAGGAATTTGAGGTTACAGTGAGCTATAATGATGCCACTGTACTCTTCCCAGGGTGACAGAGCAAGATTCTGTCTCACAAAATAAAATAAAAATGAAGCACGCCTACAGGGTCTATAAGATTCCCTCAAAAGGACAAATCTAAGAGTTATTGGCCTTAAAGAGGAGGTAGAGAGAGAGATTGGAGTAGAAAGTTAATTTAGAGAAATAATAACAGAACTTTCCAAACCTAGAGAAAGATATTAATATTCAGCTACAAGAAGGTCATAGAACACCAAGCTGATTTAACCCAAACAAGACTACCTCAAGGCATTTAATAATTAAGCTCCCAAATGTCACAGATAAAGAGTCTGAAGAGAAGCAAAAAGAAAGAAAAAAATAACATATGAAGGAGCTCTAATACATCTGGCTGTAGACTTCTCAGTGGAATCTTTACAGGGCAGGAGAGAATGGCATGACATATCCAAAGTGCTGAGGGAAAAAAAATTTAATCCTAGGATATTATATTCTATATAATCCTTCAAATGTGAAGGAAAAATAAAGACTTTCCCAAACAAACAAAAGCTGAGGGATTTCATCAACACCATATCTGCACTACAAGAAATGCTAAAGGGAGTTCTTCAATCTGAAAGAAAAGAATGTTAAAAACTAATTAGAAGTCATGTAAAGGTATAAAATCACTCATAACAGTAAGTACACAAATACAAAATTCTCTATCAGTGTAATTGCAGTGAATAAACCACTTATATCTTGAGTAGGAACACTAATAGACAAACATCAAAAATAATAATCATAATAACTTTTTAAGAGTACATACTATAAAAAGATACAAATGGAAACAACAAAATGTCAAGAAGCTGGATGGGGCGATGGATTTAAGGTGTAGAGATTGCATTAGCTTTATCTTTGCTTGTTTGTTTTTTTGTAAGCAGAGTTAGGTTGTTACCTGTTTAAAATAATTGGTTATAAGTTTTTTTGCAAGCCTCATGGTAACCTCAAATCAAGAAACCTCCAACAGATGCAGAAAAAATGCAAAGCAAGAAATTAAAACACACTACCAGAGAAAATCACTTTTACACAATATAAGACAGGAAGGAAGGAAGGGAGGGAGGGAGGGAGAAAGGAAGGAGGGAGGGTGAAAGGAAGGAAGGAAGGGAGGAAAGAAGGAAGGAACGAAGGAAGGAAGGAAGGAAGAGGGGATCACAAAACAACCAGAAATCAAATAACAACATGGCAGTAGTAAATTCTTACCTATTAATAATAACACTGAATGTAAATGGACTAGACTCCCCATTCAAAATACACACAGTAGCTGAATGGATTAAAAAAACAATTATATGTTCTCTACAAGAAACCCACATTACCTATAAAGATACACATAGTCTGAAAATAAAGGGATGGAAAAGATATTCCATGCAAATGGAAACCAAAAAAGAGCAGGAGTAGCTATATTTCTATAAGATAAAATAGATTTAAAGACAAAAAGAGGCAACAAAAGTCATTATATAATGATGAAGGGGTCAGTTTAGCAAGACAATATAACAATTCTAAATATATATGTAATCAACACTGGAGCACTCAGATATATAAAGCAAATATTATCAGAGCTAAAGGGAGAGGTAGATCCCAATCATTGGTGACCACAACACCTCACTTTCCCATTGGACAGATCATTCAGACAGAAAATCAACAAAGAA
>NW_012133970.1:1822910-1824112 GCF_000956105.1 Propithecus coquereli
AAAAAAAAAAAAAAAAAAAAAAAAGCAGCATTAATTATAATAGTGAAAAATCTGGGCAAGGGGAGGGGTGTTGCCCAACCGCTGAGCCCACGAGCTTCTGGGAACTTCCTTGATGGGGGCCTTCCACCGCTGGAGAACTAGCGTTGGGGAAAAACACTCAAGTTCACCCGCAAACACAGCCCCGGCTACCCGTGTCAACAGGTCACTGACATCCGGCGGATTCAGGCCAGGCGCACAGAGAAAGCAGCTTTTCTCGCTTCTCCCCATCTCCAAGGACGGAGCCAGCCGCATCCGGTGCGAAAAGTCCCTGGGCTGGGGGAGGGGTGCTGTAGCGCCCAAGCTGTGGACTCCCAAAATGGCAGCCGCCCACCTGTGGAGAGCTAGCACCTATATAGAACTTAAGAAAATCAACAAGAAAAATTCAAACAACCCCATCAATAAATGGGCAAAGGACACAAACAGAAACTTTTCAAAAGAAGACAGAACAATGGCCAGCAAACATATAAAGTGCTCAACATCTCTAATCATTAGGGAAATGCAAATCAAAACTACCATGAGATATCACCTAACTCCAGTGAGAATGGCCTTTATCAAAAAGTCCTGAAACAACAAATGCTGGCGTGGATGTGGAGAGATAGGAACATTCATACATTGCTGGTGGAACTGCAAATTAGTGCAACCTCTGTGGCAAATAATTTGGAGATACCTCAAAGAGCTACAAGTAGAACTATCATTTGATCCAGCAATCCCATTACTAGGCATCTACCCAAAGGAAAAAAAGGCATTCTATAATAAAGACATCTGCACTTGAATGTTTATGGCAGCACAATTCACAATTGCAAAGATGTGGAAACAACCTACGTGCCCATCAATACATGAGTGGATTAATAAAATGTGGTATATGTATGCCATGGAAAACTACTCAACTACAAAAAATAATGGTGATCTAGCACCTCTTATGTTATCCCAGATAGAGATTGAGCCCATCCTTCAAAGTGAGGTAACACAACAATGGAAAAACTTGCACCACATGCACTCGCCATCAAATTGGTACTAAGGTGCTCACATGGCAGTAATAGTCATTGGGTGCTGGTCACGTGGTGGGGGTGGAGGGGGTGAAGTCACAACTAATGGAGGTGGAGCGCACTGTATGGGGGAAGGGCACGCTTGTGGCCCTGGCTTGGGCGGGGCAAACGCATTAC
>NW_012133970.1:1824162-1827241 GCF_000956105.1 Propithecus coquereli
AGAAATAAATCCACATATCTATAGTCTCCCATCCAAGTATTAACCAGGCTAAACCCTGTTTAGCTTCCAAGATCAGATGAGATCGGGCACATTCAGGGTGGTATGGCCATACACTATAGTGAACTCATTTTTTACAAAGGTGCCAAGGACCTACATTCGGTAAAGGACACTCTCTTCAATAAATGGCACTGGATAAACTGGATATCTATATGCAGAAGAATGAAACTAGACCCCTATCTCTTGCCATATACAAGAATTAAATCAAAATGGATTAAAGACTTAAATCTACAACCCAAAACCGTGAAACCACTAAAAGAAAACATTTGGAAAATGCTCCAGGACCTTGGTCTGGGGGCAACAATTTCTTGAGGAATAACTCTAAAGCACAGGCAACCAAAGCAAAAGTGGGCATATGGGATGACATCAAGCTAAAAAGCTTCTGCACAGCAAAGGAAACAATCAACAAAGTGAAGAGACAACCCACAGAATGAGAGAAAATTTTTCAAACTACCCATCTGACAAGGGAATAATAACTAGAATATAAAAGGAGCTCCAATAACTCAATAGGAAAAAATAAAATAATCTAATTTAAAAATGGGCAAAAGATCTGAACAGAAGACATACAAAGATCTCAAAAGAAGACATACAAATGCCCAACAGGTATATGAAAAAATGCTCAACATCATTAGTCATCAGAGAAATGCAAAAAAAAGCACAATGAGATATCATCTCAACCCAGTTAAAATGGCTTTTATCACAAAGACAGGCAATAATGAATGCTGGCAAGGATGTGGAGAAAGGGGAACCCTTGTACTCTGTTGGTGGGAATGTAAATTAGTGCAACCACTATGGAGAACAGGATGGGAGGTTCCTCAAAGAGCTAACAATGAACTACCATATGACCCAGCTATCCTATTGCTCAGTATATATCCATAAGAAAAGAAGTCAGTATATCGAAAAAATATCTGCACTCACGTGTTTATTGCAGCACTATTCACAGTAGCCAAGATTTGGAATCAACTTATGTGTCCATCAACATAGGAATGGATAAAAAAATGTGATACATATACACAATGAAATATCATTCACCCATTAAGAAGAATGAAATCCTGTCATTTGCCACAACATGAATTTACCTGGAGAACATTATGTTAAGTGAAATAAGCCAAGCATGGAAAGACTATTCTTGCACATTCTCACTCATTCGTGGGAGCTAAACATTAAAACAATTGATCTCCTGGAGACAGAGAGTAGAATGATGGTTACAAGAGTCTGGGAAAGGTAGCAAGGACGAGGGGATAAAGTGGGAATGGTTAATGGGTGCAAAAAAATTGTTAGATAATTAGGTAGAAGGAACAATATTTGATAGCACAACAAAGTGACTATAATCAACAATAAGTTAGGGTATATACTTCAAAATAACTAATGAAGTGGAATTGTAATATTCCTAACACAGAGAAATGATAAATGCTTGAGGTGATGGATACCCCAACTACCCAGATTGGATTATTACACATTGTATGCCTGTATCAAAACATCACATGTACCCTATAAATATATTCAACTATTATGTACCCATAATAACTAAAAATAGAAAATTAATTAATTTAAAAACAATGCACAAAAGGAAAAATTAATAAGTTATATTTTATCAAAATTAAAACCTTTTTCTCTGTGGAAGATCTTGTTTAGAGGATGAAAAAACAAGCTACAGAGTGGGAGAAAACATTTCAAAACATATTTGATAAAGGATTATTAGCTAGAATATAAAAAATACTCTCCAAACTAAACATATAAAAAATTTGAAAGTTAGCAAAAGATATGAACATTTCACCAAGAAGGATGCATAGATGACAATAAGGACACAAGAAAGATGACTCATTAGTCATTAGGGAAGTGAAAATTAAAACCCCAAGGAGATATACCACTGCATAACTCTTAGAATAGCCAAAATGAAAAAGGTTGACCATACGAAATGTTTGTGAGGCTGTTGAGGAACTGGAACTCAATCATGGGAATGTACATAGTGTGAACATTTTGGAAAATAGTTTGGTGGTTTTCTAAAGAGTTAAACTTGTCCCTACTATATGACCCAGCCATTCCAATTTTATGTATGTACTCAAGAGAAAAGAAAATACTTTTCTATACAGAGACTTGCACACAAAAGAGCATAGCATCTTTATTTGACAAAAACTGGAAACAGCTCAAATGTCTATTAGCAAGTAAGTGGATAAACAAACTGTGGTATATCCCTACAATTAAATACTACTCAGCAATAAAGAGGAATGAACATGAAATAACAAGGATAAATTTTGAAACTATTTTGCTGAGTGAAAGAGACTAGACAGAAAAAAGTACGTATTCAATGATTCAATTATATAAAAGCCTATAAAATGAAAATTAATCAATAGTTACAGAAAGCATACTTATGGTTGCTTGGGGATGAGGGGCCAGGAGGGGATAGAGTGAGGGATTACAAAGAAAACTCTTGGTTGTGATGGATGTGTTCACTGCCTTAACTGTGATGATGGTTTCAGCTATCTATATGTATATCAAAACAATTGTACAGTTTAAATATGTGTAGCTTTTAGTATGTCAATTTTACCTCAATAAAGTTGTTTTCAAAAAAAGTTGTGGTATGTTTTGTGGGAGAAAGAGGTGAAGAGAAAAGGAAGACAAGAGAAATAAAGGGAACAAAGTTAAGGGAACAAAGTCTTTATTTCTTTACTGAGCAGGTGAACAACTACTTCAGAATTTTTGTTCTCCTATTGATCCTTTTTCTTTCCCCTCATTTTCTAGTCTTGCTGAATGATTTTTTTTTTAACTTCCACTTTCAACTCTGGAGAAGAATGTAATCTTATTTCTCAGTAGTCAAAGGCAGTATTTTACCTACTCAGCATAGTCGTTTCTAGTTGAAGAGGCCATTTTATTCCTTGATAGGGTACAGGGACTCACTTACCTTACCTTGCTTTATAAGCAATCTCAGTTTTCTTAGCTTAGAAAACAATTATCCAGACTATTTCTGTCAAATTTTTCCTAACCTAATAGCTTCTCGCCATTGAAAATTTTAAAGTGACTC
>NW_012133970.1:1827291-1829911 GCF_000956105.1 Propithecus coquereli
CAACCTACCAATATGGATCCAGGAAGAAATCCAAAAAATGAGTAGACAATAATAAGTAACAAGATAGAAGCAGTAACAAAAAGTCTCCCATCAAAGAAAAGCCCAGCCCCCAATGGCTTCACTGCTGAATTCTACCAAACTTTTAACAAAGAACCAATACCAATTCTACTCAAACTATTCCAAAAAATCAAGGAGGAGGGAATACTCTCAAAGTCATTCTATGACTCCTGTATTATCCTGATGCCAAAACCAGACAAAAAAACAACAAATAAAGAAAACTACAGGCAAATATCTCTGATGAACATAGATGCTAAAATCCTCAACAAAATACCAGCAAGCAGAATTCAACAACGCATTAAGTAGATTATTCGTCATGATCAAGTGGGATTCATCGCAGGGATGCAAGGGTGCTTCAAAATACACAAATCAATCAGTGTGATGCACCATAACAACAGAACAGAGGACAAAAGGACAGAAACCATATGATTATTTCAATCAATGCTAAATAAACATTCCACAAATTTTACCGCCCATTCATGATAAAAATTCTTAAAAAACTGAGTATAGAAGGAACAAAATATCATCAAAGCCATGTATGACAGAGCCACAGCTAGTATTTATGTGAAACTGAAAGGGGAAAAACTGAATGCCATTACTCTAAGATCTGGAACAAGACAAGGATCCCCACTTTGACCACTGTTATTCAGCATAGTACCAGAAGTTCTAGCTAGAGCAATCAGACAAGAGAAAGAAAGAAAGGGCATCCACATTGGAAAGGAAGAAGTTAAATTATCCTTGTTTGTAGACCATATGATATTATATTTAGAGAAACCTAAAGACTCTACCCCAAAACTAATAGAACTGAAAAACAAATTCAGTAAAATTGTAGGATAGAAAATCAACATACAAAAATCAGTAGCATTTCTATATGCCAACAGTGAACAATCTGAAAAAGAAACCAAGAAAGTAATCCCATTTACAATAGCTAAAATTAAATAAAGTACCCAGTAATAAAATTAACTAAAGAAGTGAAACATTTCTACAATGAAATCCATAAAACACTGATGAAAGAAACTGAAGAGGACATAAAAAGGGGAAAGATATTCCATGCTCATGGATTGGAAGAATCAATATTGTTAAAATGTCTATACTACACAAAGCAAACTATAGATTCAATGCAATCCCCATCAACATACCAGTGATGTTCTTCACAGAAATAGAAAAAATAATCCTAAAATTTATATGGAACCATAAAAGACCCAGAATAGCCAAAGCCATCCAGAGTAAAAAAAAAGCAAAACTGTAGGAATCACATTACCCGCCTTCAAATTATACTACAGAGCCGTAGTAACCAAAACAGCATGGTACTAGAACAAAAACAGACACATTGACTAGTAAAACAGAATAGAGAACCCAGAAATAAATCCACATATCTATAGTCTCCCATCCAAGTATTAACCAGGCTAAACCCTGTTTAGCTTCCAAGATAAGATGAGATCGGGCACATTCAGGGTGGTATGGCCATACACTATAGTGAACTCATTTTTTACAAAGGTGCCAAGGACCTACATTCGGTAAAGGACACTCTCTTCAATAAATGGCACTGGGTAAACTGGATATCTATATGCAGAAGAATGAAACTAGACCCCTATCTCTTGCCATATACAAGAATTAAATCAAAATGGATTAAAGACTTAAATCTACAACCCAAAACCGTGAAACCACTAAAAGAAAACATTTGGAAAATGCTCCAGGACCTTGGTCTGGGGGCAACAATTTCTTGAGGAATAACTCTAAAGCACAGGCAACCAAAGCAAAAGTGGGCATATGGGATGACATCAAGCTAAAAAGCTTCTGCACAGCAAAGGAAACAATCAACAAAGTGAAGAGACAACCCACAGAATGAGAGAAAATTTTTCAAACTACCCATCTGACAAGGGAATAATAACTAGAATATAAAAGGAGCTCCAATAACTCAATAGGAAAAAATAAAATAATCTAATTTAAAAATGGGCAAAAGATCTGAACAGAAGACATACAAAGATCTCAAAAGAAGACATACAAATGCCCAACAGGTATATGAAAAAATGCTCAACATCATTAGTCATCAGAGAAATGCAAAAAAAAGCACAATGAGATATCATCTCAACCCAGTTAAAATGGCTTTTATCACAAAGACAGGCAATAATGAATGCTGGCAAGGATGTGGAGAAAGGGGAACCCTTGTACTCTGTTGGTGGGAATGTAAATTAGTGCAACCACTATGGAGAACAGGATGGGAGGTTCCTCAAAGAGCTAACAATGAACTACCATATGACCCAGCTATCCTATTGCTCAGTATATATCCATAAGAAAAGAAGTCAGTATATCGAAAAAATATCTGCACTCACGTGTTTATTGCAGCACTATTCACAGTAGCCAAGATTTGGAATCAACTTATGTGTCCATCAACATAGGAATGGATAAAAAAATGTGATACATATACACAATGAAATATCATTCACCCATTAAGAAGAATGAAATCCTGTCATTTGCCACAACATGAATTTACCTGGAGAACATTATGTTAAGTGAAATAAGCCAAGCATGGAAAGACTATTCTTGCACATTCTCACTCATT
>NW_012133970.1:1836221-1850198 GCF_000956105.1 Propithecus coquereli
TGGAGGGGGTGAAGTCACAACTAATGGAGGTGGAGCGCACTGTATGGGGGAAGGGCACGCTTGTGGCCCTGGCTTGGGCGGGGCAAACGCATTACGTGTAAACAAAATGTTTGTACCGCTGTAATATCCTGAATACATTTAAAAAAATTATAATAGTGAAAAGTCTGGAAAATCACTTAATATACAATATTAAGAAAATAAGAAAATCATGGTATATTAATTTGATTAAATGTTATGTATCCCTTAAAACTGATAACTGTGAAGACTACATAGCAATATAGGTTAATATGTATAAAACATAATTAAGTGGAAAGAATAGAACATGAAGTTCTATATAAGTTATGATTACAACTATGTACATACACAAAAAGATAAATTTCTATGTTTGTATGGAACGTAGGAAAATGAAAATAGCTGTATAAGTATGGTGAATTATGGGTGTTCTCTTTTAAATTTTTAAAAATTGTTGTTTTAATAACTTTTAAAATGGATTTTCAATTTTCTAGTGTAGTTCACCACCCTCTCAGACTCTTCATCCCATGTGTGAAATTTCTAATGTGTAGGAAAAAGAGAGAATATTGATTTCCACTTTATCTAAAGCTTATATTGATCAAGACTGATAGTAAAATGCACTTAGAAGTCAATAGAAAATGTATTGTGTCTTGGTTGCTTCAAAAAGAAACCAATACAATCTTTTGTTTGTTTCTAGAAGTGACGTGGAATAAATAGGATGGAGATATCTCTGTGATTTTTTTGTTTCCTTTTAAATTTTAGGTACAAAATTACGCTGATGCCCTACACTGGTACTGTTATTCTCTGAGGTTTTATTCATCTGATCACACAGATCTGAACTTGGCCAAGTTGCAGAGGAACATGGCTTCCTGTTACCTGCATTTGAAACAACTTGATAAGGT
This sequence comes from Propithecus coquereli, assembly GCF_000956105.1. Lineage (NCBI taxonomy): Eukaryota > Metazoa > Chordata > Mammalia > Primates > Indriidae > Propithecus > Propithecus coquereli. The sequence goes on from NW_012133970.1 coordinate 1,837,136, forward strand.
ACTTTGATTTATCTATTTTCAGAGGCAATAAATGTTCTTATGTGCAGTGGCAGAGAGAGAGATGCAGTGTTATGACTTCTTGGCTGTTAGTTTAGGATATCTGAGAGTTCCCTCATGCAGAGCAATATGAATATTTTCTTGATTTGCGTACTGTAAACATTGAGTAGAACTTCCCAAAGGGAGAGAGAATTTGGAAGACAATTAGTCCCATTACTTACTATTTATTTTTGCATCCTATTTGGAAAGGTTATATATCATTGGAACTCCTGAGCAAAGTTCTCTGCTACTAACCATCTGCATTATTGTCCTGTGAAGCAGACTGAATTTTAAGGTACACATTTTTATCAAGCGTTCATTGAGAGCAAACACTTGGATGAAGTGGCCTTTCTTTCACTTTCTGGGTTGTTATCTCTTTTCTTCCCAACAGCTCTAGAAAATGTTCAGTGACTGATTTCTTATCAGGACAAAACTCTAGCCGGTAAAAGAGATAAAATCTTGTTTAAGGGTAGAGCCATTTATACTTCCTAAAGCAGCTGGGACATTTCTTCCTTTGGGTATCATGTAGAGTGCACATAATGCAGGTTATTGGCTCTTGGCAGGACATAAAACTAGAAGGATTAGTGCGGACCCAAATGAAATATGAAGATTTTTGTTGCCTTCTAAGTTTTAATGACAGGTTTAGGGAGAAATATGTGATTAAGGGTAGTTTTTCTAAACATTTTTTTAGAAGGTTTGTTTATCTTTGAAAGGTTGTTTATCTGACTCAATACTTTAGATTTTCTTTCAAAAGAATTTTGCTACTTAGCTTGTATGTTATAAATTGATAGTCCTGGAAGAGAAACTGAAATGTTACTGAATTCATCATATTGATATACAGGCTAACATTTAACTGTTCAGAAAGATTGTTGCCTACTATTTAAGACCTGAAAAGATTTTCAAACAGATTTTGTTACCGAATTCATTACATTTCTGCACAGGGTAGCATTAACTATTTCAGAAAGATAGCTGCCTACTGTTTACTTAAAGACCTGTAAAGAAGGTGATCATACAGCTTTTGTAACTTCCGTGATTTATGACACAGTGGGCCTGGCTGATCGAGAAGGATGTGGATCTGGAGCCACTTGGGGAACAGATGCATCTGTAGGCCAAGGAAGGATATCTAATCAGCTAGTCAAGAAAGAAAGAAAGAACACATTACCAGACACTGTGCTAGGCTCTGAGGTTAAAGAGATGCACAAGGCATAGTTGTCTTCAACTCACCCAAGAAGCTGCCATCAGGATATCCTAATGGATAGATAAGCAGAGCATGGCAAAGCAGACCATGGTGTTAGAAATATTCCATAAATCAGGCACATAGTTAATTAGCATCACACAAGCATATCAGCAGGGAACAGAGCTTTAATCACAGAGGTTTGAACTCAGAGATAGTACTCAAATCTTTGAGGTATGGGAGTGTGTGTAGACAGACTAGAAAGAGCAAGGTAGGGCTCCAAACCTAAAAGGACTGGGATATGAGGTTGTTCTTAAGAGCAGAGTCCCTAGACAGGAAGCCAGACTGGGATGCAATTATCAGAAGAGGAATACAAGTTGACTAGATACAATCTTCCCAGACTTGAAGCAGTATTTCTTAAATCTCCTCTAATATTAAGTTTGGTCCTAGAGCCTAGTATAGGACTGGGTCTATATAATTGGGACTTCAGATGGTGTTAGTAGTAGGGAAGAGAAGAACAGGAGAGCAGGAAACCTGGCATATTGTAACAGCATGTATTCAACGTGTAACTGAAAGATTTAAGGCCAGGTTGGTGGTGAAGGCAAAGGTTATTTTGAATATGTTCAAGGTAACCTTCATGATTACTGTTAGTATATTTCTCCATGTCGTCCTTCCTATCTTGGATTTAGCAGACATTGACTGGATACCCTCCATATTTGAGGAATATCCTCCTATACACTAGGACAGATAGAAAGGTGAAAAAATACACGGCCCATCATATTTTACTATTCTCGCCTTGCCAATGTTTAACCTTTGTTAATTTTCATTGTTTGTTTTTTTTTTTTTTTTTTTTGAGACAGAGTCTCACTCTGTTGCTCTGGCTAGAGTGCTGTGGCGTCAGCCTAGCTCACAGCAACCTCAAACTCCTGGGCTCAAGCGATCCTCCTACCTCAGCCTCCCGAGTAGCTGGGACTACAGGCATGTGCCACCATGCCCGGCTAATTTTTTCTATATATATTTTTTAGTTGTCCAGCTAATTTCTATGTTTTTAGTAGAGATGGGGTCTCGCTCTTGCTCAGGCTGGTCTCAAACTCCTGAGCTCAAGCTATCCGCGGCCTCCCAGAGAGCTAGGATTACAGGCCTGAGCCACCACTCCCGGCCTGTTTGCTTTTTTTGACTTGTTCCTTTGAGCTGCTTAAGCACTGTTGGGGAAATTTATTAAACCCTATTTATTGGATCTGCTGAAATTTCATAGTTTTTCAGCTAGGCAGTCAAAAACACTGACTCTTGTTGACTTTCTATCATATTTCCCACAGTGGTGATTCCAAAACATTTTTTTCTGTTTTGCAGAAGCACCAATGCCTTCTCCTTTGTTTTAGCAAAAGATCTTTTCATGTAATTTGCTGAGTTTGTAGCCAATGACATGAACTTCATCAGTTCCTCTCCTCTTCACTCATCCCTTCTTCTCTCTTATCTCTGAGAAATAAGTAACTTTCTCTGGGGACTTTATAGATCTCAACCTTAGCTCTTTAATCTTTCTCTACTGTTTCTTTCTCTTGTCACTACTATTATATTGAGGTCTTCTTTATCCAAAACCCTTCCTGCAACTTTATCATCCTCCTAAAACTTCAGTTCTATGCCCTTCCTTTCATTGCCAAACTTTCTAACCCGAAGTACTGTCTGTATTTTTTGTTTTCATTCATTCAAAAAGCATTTATTGATTGTCTAACACATGTTAAGTACTCTTCTAGCCATTGGGGATATAGTAATGAACAAAATAGACAAAACTCCTGCCCCCATGGAGTTTATATTCTACTAGGAGAGATAGGTAATAAAAAGATAAGTAAGTATTATGGCATATTATAGGAGTTGACAAATTTTCTGTAAAGAATCACGGTGAATATTTTAGGTTTTGCAGGCCATACAGTCTCTGTTGCAATTACTCAACTCTGCTGTTGTACCGTGAAAGCAGCCCTAGACAATATGTAAACAAATGGACATGCCGTGTTCCAATAAATCTTTATACTTTAGAATACTGAAATTTGAATTTCATGTAATTTTATAATTTTCATGTGTCAAAAAATAGTCTTTTGATTTATTTCAACCATTTAAAAATATAAAGCCATTCTTAGTGTGTGAGCTATACAAAAACATATGGTGGGCTGGATTTGCCAAAAGGCCATGGTTTTTTGTCCCCTGGTGTATTGAATAGTGATAAGTGCAAGGAGAAAACTAAGCAGGAAAGGATGATATTAAATGTTTTGGAAGAGGGTGAGTGTTTGAAATTTTAGATAGGGTGGTCAGGGAAGTCTTCAGTGAGAAGGTAATTTTTTAGTAGAGAACTGAGAAAAAAGAGCATTCCAAATAGAAGGAATAGCAAGTGCAAAGGCCCTGGCTGTTTAAAGATTGGCAAAAAGACCAGGCGCGGTGGATCACGCCTGTAATCCTAGCACTCTGGGAGGGTGAGATGGGAGGATCACTTGAGCTCAGGAGTCTGAGACCAGCCTGAGCAAGAGTGTGACCCCGTCTCTACTAAAAATGGAAAAATTAGTGTGGTTCTGGCTGCTCGGGAAGCTGAAGCAGGAGGATTGCTTGAGCCTGGGAGTTTGAGGTTGCAGTGAGCTATGATGATGCCACTGCACTATAACCTGGTAGACAAGAACAAGACTCTGTCTCAAAAAAAATAAAGTAAAATAAAGAATGGCAAACAGACCAGTGTGGCCAGAGCAGAGGGAACATTAGGGGAAGTAGGAGGTGTGATCAGGGAAGTAGTGGTGTCTTAGTTCGTTTTGTGTTGCTATAACAGAATACCTGAAACTGGGTAATTTATAAAGAAAAGAGATTTATTTAGCTCACGGTTCTGCAGGCTAGGAAGTTCAACAGGTACGGTGCTGGCATCTGCTTGGCTTCTGGTGAAGGCTTTTGTGCTGGGCCAAAACATGGTGAAAGGTCAAAGGGGAAGCAGACATGTATGAAGAGAAAAAACCCAAAGGCAGTCCTGATTTTATAACAACTCACTCTCCTGGGAACTAATCCATCCCCGTGAAAACTAACTCATTCTTATGAGAATGAGAACTCACTACTGCAAGAACAGCACTAAGCCATTCATGAGGGATCTTCCCCCATGACCCAAACGGTTCCCACTAGGCCCCACCTCACAACACTGGCCACACTGGGGATCAAATTTCAACATGAGTTTTGTTGGGGACAAACCATAGCAAGTGGGGAAATAGATCATGTAAGAAAGTCATTGTATGGACACTATTTGGGTGATTGGCACATTTATAGCCCTGACTCAAGCTATGTATCTAAAACATCAGTACCCCTTTAAATTTCTGAAATAAAAAAGGTTAAAATAAAAGAAAGGCATTGTAGTTCACAGTAAAGATTTATGATATTAACTTTAAGTGAGATGGGGAGCCATTGGAGGGTTTTGAGCAGAGGAATGACACGATCTGTTTTGTATTTTAATAGGATCACTCTAGCTGCTGTGTTGAAGATAGTGGGGTAAAAGTGTAGAAGCAGGGAGACCAGTTAGGAGGCCATTGAAGTAATCTGCGAGAGAGATGATGGTGGTGTGGACCAGGGTGGAGGCAATGTGGGTGGTAAGAAGTGGTCAGATTCTGGAGAGATTAAAAAAGGAAAGCTGACAGGATTCAGTGACATACCAGATGTAGGATAGAAGAGAAAGGAGAGACAAGGATGAGTGTAAGGTTTTTGGCCTCACTACCTACTCCTCTCTTGATGATTTTTGCATCTATAATTCTATAAACTACTCTTTGAAAATTACTACTGACCTTGTGGTGATCAAGTCTAATGATCTTTTCTCAGTCTTTCTTATTCTCTGATGTCTCTGCAGCAAAAAACAATATATCACTGACCACTTCTTCCTCCTGGTAACTTTCCCTTTGGCTTCTATGACATCTGCTGTTAATCCTATTGTTCTGGCTATTCCTTTTCTATTTTTGTTTTTGTTTTTTCCTTTTCTATTTCTGTTACTGGCTAGTCCTCCTATTTTCACCAAATAAATGTTGGATATGTACCATGTGTATATGGTATCCACAATCATGCTTGGTACATGGTAAGTTTTCAGTGAACATTTGTTGAATGAATTTATTCTCTGTTTCCTTTTTTTTTGTTCTCTCCCCTCAATAATTCATCAAGTGTTTTCTTAGCTTTAACTCTCCATTCTCAAACCTATAGCTCTACCCCTGATTTCTCTCATAGGTCAGATTCACTTTTTCTACTGCTTCCACTTTCACTTTTCACTTCAGATTCACTTTTTCTACTGGTATATCCAGCTATCTAAGACTGTATTCAATCATGTGTCAAGTCTGGTCAATTCTATGTCTGTAGTATTTCTTTTTTTGCCAGCTGTCTCCTCTTCCATTTTCACCTCACCACTCTAATCCAAGTCCTCATTACCTCTAAGACTATTGTAATAATCTTCTAACTGGTTATTGTCTCTTGCTCAGTAATCTTCAATGGCTCCCTGTACATAAAGACCAAATTCCTTAGCACTTAAGGCTCCTCCATATTGTATAAATAAATTAATCCTATTTTCTCCCTTATATACTATGTTGGTCCTCAACTGGACTACCTCAGTACTTTTTTTTCATGCTTCCTCATTGCCAATTACCTCTTCCCAGCATTCTTACCCTTTGAAATTTCCTTTTTCAAAGCCTGGTTCTTAATGACAGTCTTAGCTTCCTAAGGAAATTTCCTTGTCTTGCCCTCCCTCCAAGATTTTATAAAGATTTCTGTTTATCCTTAGGTACTTATGTTCTGCCTTATATTTTAGTTATTTATATACCTGTCTTAGCCGCCTGTTAGACTGCCAACTCCTTGAGAGACAGGAACCATATCTTATCTTTCTTTGCCCTGGTATCCAGCATAGTGCTTAATGCATAGTAGATACTCACTACATTAAAAAAATAATAATAGAGACCCAATAAATAGCTGTCAGTAAATTTCCTCTGATATAGGAATTCCATTTGCTCATTCTATTTTTTTATTTCAAAATATTGAGGGGGCAAAATGTTTTTGGTTACATGGATCACTTTTGTAATGCTTGAGTCATGGCTACAAGTGTGCCCATCACACAAATAGTGTTCATTGTACCCATTAGGTAGGTTTTGCCCCTACTGCCTGCTTGATGTCCACTGAGTTTTGCTTCCCTCTGTGCACAGGTGTGCTCATCAGTTAGTTACAATTTAATAGCGGGTACCTGTGGTGTTTGTTTTTCCATTCTTGAGATACGTCACTTAGGAGAATGATCTCCAAGTCCATCCAAATTGTTGCAAAAGGCATCAATTCTTCCTTTTCTATGGCTGAGTAGTACTCCATGGTATACAAATACCACATTTTATTAATCCACTCATGAATTGATGGGCCCTTGTGTTGATTCCTCATCTTTGCAATTGTAAATTGTGCTGCAATAAACATTCGAGTACAGGTATCTTTTTGATAAAAAGACTTCTTTTCTTTGGGTAGATACCCCGTAGTGGGATTGCTGGGTTGAATGGTAGGTCTACTTTTAGTTCTTTAAGGAATCTCCATACTGTTTTCCATAGAGGTTGTACTAATTTGCAGTCTCACCAACAGTGTGTAAGTGTTACTTTCTCTCTGAATCCATGCCAGCATCTATTATTTTTGGACTTTTTAATAAAAGCCATTCTAACTGGGGTAAGGTGATATCTCATTGTAGTTTTAATTTGCATTTCCCTGTTGATTAGTGACACTGAGCATTTTTTCATATGATTATTGGACATTTGTGCTCATTCTATTTCCATCCTTGCTGCTATACATAATTGGAAATTAATAGCAATCAAAATCTGCAAGTGCCCTTTGATTATCAGAATTGAATGAGATTATATTATTAAAAATCACCCACCTTTACATTCTCATGCTTAGCTCCTTTCTCTCTGGGTGAGGGAAACACATTTTATTTGCTTTTGCTTTAAAATGAAATATTGAATCATAGGTCAGAAGTTAATTTGGGTGAGTCAAAGGGATTGGGGAAAAATTCCTCTAAACTTTTAGTAGATAATATTACAGTCATTAGCTCACACATTTAGCAACATCTCCTTGCGATAGCAATGCTAATTATAGATAATTTCTTTGGTTTGTTTTCTAAACTGTATAAATACACATATTTAAATTGTCATTATCCATTGAGATGTCTCAGTACTTTGCATGAGACAATATTAAACAATGTGGTTTTAGTTTTCATAGGCATCAATTCTGCCCTTGGAGAGTTTACAGTACCTTAAGCCCAGTATCCTAATTTGCTGTATTATTTTTGAGGATTTTTAAGTATTTGGTTTGTGCAAATCATAGGCTTAAGTGGACTTAAGCATAAGGGAAATGAGCTTGAGTTCTAAGTATAGAAATAATTTATCACACCTTGATATAATGGGATTTTCCTGCATAATAAAACCTTCATGTTAATTAACAAATGGATAATGGATTGTTTTGGTGATAGTCTGTGTAAGTTAAAGGCAATACACAATCTGGTACTCTTTAACTCACTACAGAAGTTCCATCCTCAGTTTGCAACTGCACGTTCCATGGATGTCATTAGTACTACCATAGATTGATAAAACTAAACCATGATCTCAAACCATAGAATGGCCATAAAACTCAACAGCCACAGAGATGAGGCAATTTATAGAATATTTATATGACCTAAAGTGAAAACAACTATGTATCATGTGCTAGTTATATATTGTTTCTATTTACTATATAAAGTTCTAAAAATCACACCCTTCCATTATAGGACTGAAAATGAGCTTGTGGTCAGCAGATGTAAACTAGTGATGTTCACTAGATGGCACTGTGGCTTTTGTTTGTACTATATCAGCTTGTCACTGATTTTAAAGTTATTTTGTAATTCTTAAGTAGGTATACCTTTCCCACAAATACATCTGTATGGATGTAAAAGAAAGCACTAAAGAAAACATAAGATGAAGGTCAATTGTGGCTCATTTCATGCAGCTATACTGTAACAATAGCCTAATTGAGGTTTTAAGTCAAGTAAACAAATATTTATTGAATGCCCAATCTGTGGCTGGTACTATAGAATAAGTAGAAGACATGATCTGCTGTACAGATGAGCTTAAAAATATTAATGCAGAAACAAGACTTACATGTATAAAATAATTAGAAAGTAATAAAAGACAATGTGCAAATCAAGTGTCAAATAGTGTGGTACATAGCATATGAACTTAGGATAGGAATGGGTAAATGTGGGATTTTTGTGAATATTGACTGAATGTACATATGGCCTAAAGCTGAAAAAAGTAACTGATATGGCAGAAGACAGAGTCAGATCTGAAGGGACCATAATAGGCTGAAAGGATAAGCCTATTCTAGCAAGATGAAGATAAGCAGGAAGGAACAAAACATCCTACCTATACTTGGGTCCCCAACAACAACAGTACAAGAACAGAATAAATAAAATGTGGCTTTAACAGCAGCACACATGAAACACTTGGGGCTTTTTGTTGACTGTAAGCTCAACATAAGCCAATAATACTAAGAAAGTTCACTCAAATTAGGTTGAATCAATAAGAAATTTAATGTACCGTGGGAGAAAAGTGGCAATCATCCTCTATTCTGCTCTGGTTAGAATATATCTAAAGTACAGTCAGCCCTCCAAACCTGTGGATTCAACCAACTACAGATTGAAAATATTTGGGAAAAAACAATAAAAAATAACAATGTAACAATAAAAACAAATAAGCAATATAGTATAACAACTATTTACATTGTATTAGGTATTATCAGTAATCTAGAGATGATTTAATGTATTCAAGAGGGCTACTTGTGAAGCTGAGGCAAGAGGATCGCTTGAGGCCAAGAATTTGAGGCTACAGTGAGCTATGGTTGTGCCACTACATTCTAGCTTGGGTGACAGTGAGACCTCCTTCTCTACAAAAGAAAAAAATGTATACAAGAGGATATAAATAAATTATATGCAAATACCATGCCATGTTATGTAAGGAACTTGAGCATGTGCAGATTTTGGTATCTGCGGAGGTCCTGGAACCAATCCCCATGGATAGTGAGGGATGACAGTACAGAAAATACCTGATTTACAATGGTTCAACTTAGGATTTTTCAACCTTATGATGGTGTGAAAGCAATACGCATTCAGTATGCTCCTCGATTTACCATGGGGTTAAGTCTGGATAAACCCATCATAAGTTAAAAATATAAGTTGAAAATGCACTGGATTTACAGTATTTTCAATTTAGCATGGGTTTGTTGTGACATAGCCCCATTGTAAATGAAGGAGCATCTTTATTGTGTTGGATTGAGGGACAACACTTTTGAAGGAGGATATTGACAACCCTAATGTGCCAAGAGGAAGGCACTCAGGATGGTGAGAGCACTAAAAAGTCTCTTATTTGAAGAATAGTTGAAGGAAGTACAGATGTTAAATTTAGGAAATGGAAGATTTAGGAGGAACATGATAGCTTCTAATACTCGAATGGCTGTCAGGGAGTAAAGGAATGAAATTTATTCCATGTGTGTTTCCATTGGTGAGACCTACAAGGAATGAGATTTGGGGTCATCATAGGGAAATTCTTTCTAATGATTAGACCTGTCCAAAAACTGAAATGGATTTTCTCAAGATATAGTGAATTCCCTCTTCTTGAATGTATTTAAGTAAAAGAGTGGATGACTACCTGGTATACATGTTATAGAAGAGATTCAAGTATCAGAAGAGTTTTTTGACTAAGAGAACTTTAGGTTCTCTTCTAGCCATATTGTTCTAAAATATCAGCATAATCTGAAAAAATCTATTATAATCCAAGAAGATTCTGTGGAGAACTAGGCTCATAGATCATTGAATTTTAGACCTAAAGGGAGCCTTACAAATCATTACTAGTTTCTTTTAAAAATAACTGTATTGAAATATAATTTACATATGAAAATGCACTCATTTTAAGTATACAGTTAGATGATTGTGACAAATATATACACCAATGTACTCACTACCACAGCCTAAATATAGACTTCCATTATCCCAAAAGGTTCACTTGTACTCCTTCCCAGTCAATCCCCACCTCCGCTTCCAGCTCCAGGCAATGACTGATAAGCTTTCTATCACTAGAGGTTAGATTTGTCTGTCCCAAAGCTTCATATAAGTGGGATCATACAGTATGTACTTTTTAAAAAAGTCTGGCTTCTTTCACTCAACATAATGTTTTAGAGAATCACTCATGTTGTTGCATATATCAATAGTTTGTTCCTTTTTATTGCTGAGTAGTATTCCGTTGTGTGTGTGGATGTACCACAATTTGTTTATTCATTCATCTGTTAATGGATATTTTGCTTGTTTCAAGTTAGAGGCTATTATGAATAAAGCTACTGTGAACATTCAAGTACAAATCTTTGTGTGGATATTTGTTTTGATTTATCTTGGGGAAATATCTAAAAGTGGAATTGCTGGGTCATATGGTAAGTATATTGTTAAGTTTATAAGAAACTGTCAAGCTATTTTCCAAAGCAGTTGTACCATTTTATATTTCTACCAGCAATGGATGAGAATATCAGTTAATCCACATCCTTGTCAACATATGGGATTTTCAATCTTTTTCATTTTAACCGTTCTAGTAGGTGTGTTGTGGGTTTTAATTTAATGAAGTCAAATTTATTTTATTTTTCTTCTATGGTTATGTTTATTGTGTATTATTTAAAAAATCTTTGCCTACCCCAAGATGGCAAAAGAATTTCTTCTGTGCATCCTTGTAGAAATTTTATAGTTTTAACTTTTATGTTTAGGTATACAATCCATCTTGTGTTAGTTTGTGTGTGTGTGTGTGTGTGTGTGTGTGTGTGTGTATGAGACAGAGATCAAGATATATAGATACCATAATGTTCTAACACCAGTAATGAAAGACTATACTTTCTCCATTGAATTACTTTGCCACTTTTGTCAAAAATCAATAGATCATAAATGTGTGGATCTGTTTCTGGACTGTATTCTATTTCACTGATTCTATGTATCTATTCTTTTTTTTTTTTTTTTGAGACAGAGTCTCACTGTGTTGCCCAGGCTAGAGTGCCATGGCATCACCCTAGCTCACAGCAACCTCAAACTCCTGGGCTGAAGCAATCCTCCTGCCTCAGCCTCCCGAGCTGCCTCAGCCTCCCAAGTTGCTGGGACTATAGGTGCATGCCACCATGTCCAGCTATTTTTTTCTATTTTTAGTAGAGACGGGGGTAAGGGTGGGGGGTGGGGGGGGAGGCTATCTCTCACTCTTGCTCGGGCTGGTCGTGAACTCCTGACCTCAAGCGATCCTCCCGCCTTGGCCTCCCAGAGTGCTAGGATTACAGGTGTGAGCCACCATGACCTGGTCTCTATGTATCTATTCTTATGCTAATACCTTACTCTCTTGATTATTGTAGTTTTATAGTAAGTCTTAAAATTAAGCTGTGTAAATCCTCAACTTTGTTTTTCAGAAACATTTCAGCTATTCTAGATTCTTTATATTTTCATATAAATTGTAAAATCAGCTTGTCGATTTCTACAAAAATGCCTGCTGGTATTTTGATTGGGATTCAATTGAATCTATATATCAATTTGGGGACAGTTATCATATTAACAGTATTAATTGTTCCAATCCATAAACATAGCATAGCTCTCTATTTATTTAGGTCTTCTTTAATTTCTCTCATCAATATTTTCCAGTTTTCAGCATAAAAATCCTGTGCGTTTTGTTAACTTTATCCCAAAGAATTCATGTTTTGATGATATTGCAAATGGCATTGCTCTAAGAATTTCAATTTCCAATTTTTCATTGCTAGCCTACAGAAATACAATTTATTTATTTAAATTGTGGTAAAATATACATAAAAATTTACATTAAAAGTAATTACACTTAACCATTTTTTTAAATTTTATTTTATTTCAGAATATGACAGGGGTACAAATGTTTTGGTTACATAAACTGCTTTTGTACAGTTTGAGTCAAAGTTATATACACTTAACCATTTTTAAGTGTACAGTTCAGTTGCAGTAAGTACAGACAAATTGTTGTAAAATCACTGCCACCATCTGTCTTCAGAACTATTTTCATCTTGTAAAACTGAAACTCTGTACTCATTAAACAAAAATTCCCCATTGCCCCTCCTCCTAATCCTTGGAAACCGCCATTCTACCTTCTGTCTCTTTGATCTTGAGTACTCCAGGTACCTAATATAAATGGAATTATATAGTATTTGTTGTTTTGTGACTGGCTTATTCTACTTAGCATAATGTCCTCATGTTTCATCCATGTTGCAGTATGTGTCAGAACTTCCTTCCTTTTTATGGCTGAATAAGATTCCATTGTATGTATGTACAGTCATGCACATAATGACAACCTTCAGTCAATGATGAAGCTCATATATGACCCATGGTTCCATAAGATTAAAATGGAGTTGAAAAATTCCTATCATCTAGTATTTACTATGCTATACTTTTCATTGTTATTTTAGAGTGTACTCCTTCTACTTAAAACAAAATTAACTGTAAAACAGCCTTAGGGGCTTCAGGAAGTATTCCAGAAGAAGGCATTATTATCATAGTAGATGACAGCTCCATGCATGTTATTGCCCCTGAGAACCTTCCAGTGGGACAAGATGTGGAGGTAGAAGAGAGTGATATTGATGATCCTGATCCTGTGTACACCTAGGCTAATCTGTGTGTTTGTGTCTTAGTTTTTAACAAAGTTTAAGAAGTTAAAAACATTAAAAATGTTAAAAACAGAAAAAAGCTTATAGAATAAGGATATAAAGAAAGGAAATAGGCCGGGCGCGGTGGCTCACGCCTGTAATCCTAGCACTCTGGGAGGCCGAGGC
>NW_012133970.1:1851017-1852067 GCF_000956105.1 Propithecus coquereli
TACAGGTGTACCATATTTTATCTTTCATACCATAATTTTTTAAATTTCAGTTTATTACGGGGGTCATACCGTATTTCTTACTGTACCTTTTTAGGTTTAGATATGTTTAGATACACAAATACTTACCATTATGTTAGTTACCTATAGTATTCAGTATGGTAACATGCCTTACAGGTTTGTAGCCTAGGAGTAATAGGCCATGGTGTGTAGTAGGCCATACCATCTAGGTTTGTATAAATACACTATGATGTTCGCACAACGAGATGAAATTGCTTGACAACACATTTCTCAAAATGTATCCCTGTTGTTAAGTGATGCAGAACCATACGACATTTTGTTTATCCATTCGTATAGACACTTGGGTTGCTTCGACCTTTTGGCTATTATGAGTAAATACTGCAACGAACATGGATATTACAAGAATCTGTTTGAGTCCCTGCTTTCAATACTTTTGGGTATTTGCCTAAGAGTAGAATTGTTGAATCATATGATAATTCTATGTTTAATGTTTTGAGCAACCACCATACTGTTTTCCATAATGGCTGCACCATTTTACATTCCTACTGGCAATACACAAGTGTTCTAATTGCTCCACATCCTGGTCAACACTAATTTATTTTCTAATTTTTTGATAATAGCCATGCTAATGGGTGTGAAGTGGTCTCTTGCATTTTTTATTTGCATTTCCCTAATGACTAGTGATACTGAGCATCTTTTCATGTGCTTATTGGTCATTTCTATATCTTCTTTGGAGAAGGACTCAAGTCCTTTGCCCATTTTTAATTGGGTTGTTTATTTTATATAGCTGTTGAGTTATAGGAATTCTTTACATATTCTAGATATTAACCCTTATTGATATATGTCTGGCATATATTTTCTCCCATCCTGTGGGTTGTCGTTTTCTTCATAGTGTCTTCTGAAGCACAGAAGATTGTTTTTTAATTTTGATGAAATCCATTTATCTGATTTTCCTTTTGTTGACTGTGTTTTGTATGTCATATCCAAGAAATCATTGCCAAATACAAAGTTATAAAGGCTTTTATATATATT
>NW_012133970.1:1853777-1854462 GCF_000956105.1 Propithecus coquereli
TTGGGATTACAGGCGTGAGCCACCGTGCCCAGCCCTTTTGAGTCTTTACATTTCTGAAAATGACTCTTTGTATTCATGCTTGATTGATGATTTGGCTGGGTGTGTCTGTGAGGGTGTATCCAGAAGAGATTTGCTTTTGAATCAGTAGACTGAGTAAAGAAGATATGTCCTCATTAATGTGGGCAGGCATTACCCAATCCATTGAGGGCCCAGACAGAACAAAAAGATGGAGGAAGGGCAAATTTGCTCTCTATTCTTGAGCTGGAATATCCATCTTCTTCTGCCCTTGGACATTGAGCACTTGGATATTGGATCTTTGGACTCAGACACCACTAGCTTTCCTGATTCTCCAGCTTGCAGATGGAATTTAGTGGGACATCTCATCCTTCATAATCATGTGAGCCAATTCCTATAACAAATCTCCTCTTACATATATTTATACAAGCATGTGCCATATAATAAAAGTTTTGGTCAACAATGGACCACATATATTATGGTAGTCCTATAAGATTATAATGGAGCTGAAAAATTCCTGTTGCCTAGTGATGTCTTAGATGATCCTGACCCTGTGTAGGCCTAGGCTAACATATATGCTTGTGTCTTTGTTTTTAACAAAAAAGTTTAAAAAGTAAATTTTTTTTTAATTAGAAATGCATAAAAGCCTATAGAATAAGGATCTGAAGAA
>NW_012133970.1:1854512-1855034 GCF_000956105.1 Propithecus coquereli
TTTCTTCTAAGACTTTTATACTTTTAACTCTTACTTTTAGGCCTTTGATCCATTTTGAGTTAATTTTTGTGTATGATGCAATGTATGGGTACAACTTCATTCTTTTGCATGTGGACATCCTGTTTGCCTAGCACCATTTGTTGAAAAGACTGTCCTTTTCCCATTGAATGGTCTGGGCATTCTTGTCAAAAATTATTTTACCATGTATATGAGCATTTATTTCTGGGGTCTCTATTATATTCCATTGGTCTACACATCTGGCCTTATCCTAGTACTATACTGTTTTGATTACAATAACTTTGTAGCTAGCTAAGTCTTGACATTAGGAAGTGTCAATCCTCTAACTTTGTTCTTTTTCAAGATTGTTCTTGGCTACTCAGGGTCCCTTGAGATTCCATATGAATTTTAGGATGAGTTTTTCTTTTTAAGCAAAAATTGCCTTGGGATTTTCATCAAGATTACATAGAATCTTACTGTATAAGAAAGACACCTGCACCCGAATGTTTATAGCAGCACAATTCA
>NW_012133970.1:1856416-1862878 GCF_000956105.1 Propithecus coquereli
CATAAAAGCCTATAGAATAAGGATCTGAAGAAAGGAAATATTTTTGCACGGCTGTATACTGTGTTTGTGTTTTAAGCTAAGTGTTATTACAAAGGAGTCAAAAAGTTAAAAAAATTAAAAAGTTTATAAAGTAAAAAAGTTACATAAGCTAAAGTTAATTTATTATGGAAGAAAGAAAACTTTTTAAATAAATTTAGTATAGCCTAAGTATACAGTGTTTATAAAGTCTACAGTAGCATACAGTAATGTTCTAGGCCTTCACATTCACTCACCACTCACTGACTCACCTAGAGCAACTTTCAGTCCTGCAAGCTCCATGAGAGCCCTGTGCAGATGTACCATTTTTTATTTTTTATACCATATTTCCACTGTATCTTTTCTAGGTTTAGATATGTTTAGATATACAAATACCCACAGAATTCAGTACAGTAACATGCTGTACAGGTTTGTAGCCTAGGAGCAATAGGCCATACCATATAGCCTAAGTGTGTAGTAAATAGGTTATAGTGTCTAGGTTTGTGTAAGTAAACTATGATGTTTGCACAATGATGAAATTGCCTAACAAGGCATTTCTCAGAATGTATCCCTGTGGTTAAGCAACGCATGACTGTATATATACTATTTGTTCTGTTTCTCTGGAGAACATTGATACATGTAGTATTTTTATTATTATACAATTCAAAGTATTTTCCAATTTTCTTTAGGGTTATTTTCTTTGGCCCATGAATTATGTAAAAATATTATATCTGAATTTTGAAACATGAATATTATCTTGGCATCTTTTTAGTTATTGTTTAGTAATTGATTTCTAGCTTAATTATATTGTAATTGATTTCAGACTTTGAAATAAGCTGAGATTTGCTTAATGGTTAGGTACACAGTCAGTTTGTAAATATTCTGTGTGTGCTTGAAAGAAATGTTTTTGCAGCTTTTAGGCACTGTGTATGTACGTGTATATCAAGATGCTCCTTAACTTATTTCCAATGGCGTTACATCTGATAAAACCACCGTAAATCAAAAATACTAAGTCAAAAGTGTATTTAATGCTGGACGCACAACGGATGTCCCCAACCTATGATGGTTTGATTTACTTTTTTTTACTTTACAATGATGCAAAAGTGACATGAATTCAGTAGAAATCTTAACCTCATTGTAAGTCATAAGGAACTCCTGGAATTACAATGGGGTTATGCTCTGATAAACCCATGGTAAACTCAAAAATTGTTAAGTCAAACCATTGTAAGTCAGACACCATGTGTATAAACACGTATAAATTTAGATTGAGTTTGTTGTTCATTTTGTTTGAATCCTCCATATCCAAAACCCATATTTTCTGTCCTTACTCTATCAGTTATTGAGATGAAGTACTGAAATGTCCCATTATGATTGTGAATTTATCTATTTCTCCTATCTAATGTTATCATTTTTGCTTTATATATTTGAGGCTATACTGTTTATGCATACAAAATTAGTACCATAATATATTTCTGTTTACTGAGGTTTTATTGGTATGAAGTGAACTTCTTTATATCTAGTATTACTTTGTGCTTTAAAGTCATTTTTGTCTGATACTAATATATCCACACTAGCATTCTTTTGGTAGTATTTTCCAGATATATCTTCCTTAATCCCTTTACTTTGAACCTTTCTGTATCTTTTATGTTTTAGGTGTGCCACTTGTAAACAGCGTATAGTTAGATATTTTTAATTCAGTCTGACCATTTTTGCTTTTTACCTGGAATATTTATAAAGATGTTTGCCAGTTTTAATACATTTATTAATAATATGATATTGATAAATTTGAGTTTAAATCTACATCTTTATGCTTTCTATTTGTCATTTCTATTGTGTTTCTTTTTCTCCCTTTCTTGGCCTTTTTTAGGATCAATTTTCTAAAATAATAGACTTTACTTTTTAGGGAAGTTTTAGGTTTACAGAAAAATTGAGTGAGAGGTACAGAGAGTTTCCATATACCCGCTCACCACCCTCCACATACTCCGTTTCCCCTACTATTAACATCTTACATTAGTGTGCTCTGTTACAATCGATAAGCCAATACTGATATATTATTTTTAACTAAAGTCTATAGTTCACATTAGGGTTCAGTCTTTATATTGTATATCCTATGGGCTTTGATGAATATGTATTAAAAACATGCGTACATCATAATATTAATAATATCATATAGATTAGCTTCAATCCTCTGGTTCACCCATATATCCCTTCCTTCCTCCCACTGAGCTAGTGGCAATCACTGATCTTTTTACTGTTTCCGTAGTTTTGCCTTTTTCAGAATGTCATATAATTGGAATCCTGCAGTACTTAGCCTTTTCAGATTGGTTTCTTTCACTTAGTAATATATACTTAAGGTTCCTTCATGTCTTTTCATGGCTTTATAGTGTATTTATTTTCAGTGCTGAATAATATTCAATTATCTGAATATATAAATCCATTAACTTTTTGAGGGACATCTTGGTTGCTTTCAAGTTTTGGCAATTATAAGTAAAGCTACTATAAACATCTGTGTGCAGGTTTTTGTGTAGACATTAGATTTCAACTCATTTGGGTAAATACCAAGGAATATTGGATTGTATGGCAAGAGTATGTTTAGTTTTGTAAGAAACTGCCAAACTGTCTTCCAAGTGGTCATACCATTTTTCATTCCCATCAGCAGTGAATGAGAGTTCCTATTGGTCTGTGTCTTTGTCAGCATTAGACGTCAGTGTTTTGGATTTTAGCCGCTCTAATAGATGTGTAGTGGTACCTCATTGTTGTTTTAATTTGCAAAACCCTAATGGTATATGCTGTTAAAAATCCTTTTATATGTTTGTTTGCCACCTGTATGTCTTATTTGGTGGAGTGTCTCTTCAGGTCTTCTGCTCATTTTATAATTGGGTTGCTTGTTTTCTTATGGTTGAGTTTTGAGAATTCTTTGCATATCTTGGATACCAGTCCTTTATCAGACATGTTGCAAATATTTTTCCCAATGTGTGGCTTAGTCTTTTAATTTCTTAATAATGTCTTTCACAGAGCAGAAGTTTTAAATTTTAATGAAGTTCAACTTAATTTTTACTTTCATGAATCATGCTTTTAATGTTGTGTCTAAAAAGTCATTTCCAAACCCAAGGTCACCTAGATTTTCTCCTGTGTTATCTTCAAAGAGTTTTATAGCTTGAGGTTTTACATTTAAGTTATAATCCATGTTCGTTTAATTTTTGTGAAAGTTTTATGATCTGTGTCTGGATCCATTTTTTTTTTTTTTTTGCATGTGGATGTCCAGTTGTTCTGGCAACATTTGTTGAAAAGACTATTCTCAATTTTTTTTTACATTTCACTTTCCCCTTCTACTAGTGTGAAAATTATTTACTGCTTCTAATCTTTCAGTGGCTAGCCTAGAGAGTATACAGTCATTTCTTAAATGTCTTCCATGTCTGTAATCTGTCTGTGCTGCACTTTGGCTAATTTATTCTGTTTTATATTTCAATTCACTAATTTTCTTTTCACCTGTTTCTAAACTGCTACTAAACTGTCCATTATGTTTTCATTTTGGTTATTGTATTTTTCATTTCATACAGTTACTTTTTTTCAAATCTTCAAGATCACATTTTGTAGTCTCTGTTTCCTAGGAACTTTATTGAAATTCAAAGTATTTAACAACTGGTATAATGTAGGCAATAATGACTCAGAATCAATACTATCTAGAAACAGTCACTATAACTGTATTGGTATGTACCATTGTGTATCAACCCATGTACATTTATTTATTTATTTATTTATTTTTTTGAGTCAGAGTCTCACTGTGTTGCCTGGGCTAGAGTGCCGTGGCGTCATCCTAGCTCACAGGAACCTCAAACTCCTGGGCTCAAGCTATCCTCCTGCCTCAGCCTCCCGAGCAGCTGGGACTACAGGCATGCACCACCATGCCTGGCTAATTTTTTCTATATATTTTTAGTTGTCCAGCTAATTTCTTTCTATTTTTAGTAGAGACGGGATCTCACTCTTGCTCAGGCTGGTCTCTAACTCCTGAGCTCAAACAATCTGCCCGCCTCGGCCTCCCAGAGTGCTAGGATTACAGGTGTGAGCCACCGCGCCCGGTCTATAACCAGTTTTTGATAATTCTAGTATCTGCATCTTTGGGATCTGTTTCTGTTATCTGTTGTTTCTGCTGGTTCTCATTTGTGGTACCTTTTCTCCAAGTATTCACAGTTACTTTTTAATGTGTATAACTCATGATTCTTGGAAAATTATTTGTGAAATTATTGTGAAGCCTAAGATGAAGGTGTCTTCCCCCAGAGAGTATTTACATGTGCTTCTGCAGATGTTTGGGAGCTGTCTAAACTAAATTCTCAGCCATGGTGGCTCATGTCTGTAATTCCAGCACAGACCAAGGCTGAGGCAGGAGTATCATTTGAGGCCAGGAGTTTGAGACCAGCCTGGGTGACACAGTGAGACCCTGTCTCCACAAAAAATTTAAAAATAGCTGGGCATGATGGTGTGTGCCTGTAGTCCTAGCTACTTGGAAGGCTGAGGCAGGAGGATTGCTTGAACCCAGGAGTTGGAGGTTGCAGTGAACTATGATCCCGCCACTGTAGCCTGGGTGACAGAGCAAGGCCCTGTCTCTAAAAATAAATAAATAAACTAAATTCTCAGCTTCAGATCTTTTGGCCTCTTGTATAATGTAATTTGGGCCTATAAGTACATGAATCTCCTTGTGTTACACCTCAGGGATTATTTCCCTCTACCTCATTGTGAAACCTTTAATTAGCACCAAGGTAGCCTTAGGATAAATTAATATATGGGTGGGAGTAGGTTTACTTCTGGTTTGCCCTTATTATAAAAGTGTGATGCCTTGGGAGTTGATGTGTGTTTCCCTGACCTAGTAAGACCCATCAAAACTAAAGTTAACATTTGAATTGATTTATAAGTGCTTACCAGATGATAGTGACTTTACTTCTCTGATTAACTCTCTAGAGCCTCACTTTTCCTTAGATTTTGGCTTGATAATTCTTTTACTATCCTGTCAGTTTCTCCTTTATTCTTTTCTGAAAAATAATTTTAATATATTGTCCAACATTTTTAGTTGTTTTCAGCAGGGGCGTTGGTCTGACATATCTAACTCGTGCATTTCCAGAAGGAGAACTATTTCTTTAGCATTGCAGGAAAGCAGTTCTGTAAAAATTTTTCTTAGATTTATAACTTTTCATTGTGAGTATCCCTCAGCCATTTGACTATCTTAATTATATTAGTAAAATATGGTAAGGACTTCCTTATAGATTTTATTTAAAAGACCCAATGTTCTTCTTTTCAGGCCAAAGAGACAGTGACAGAAGCTGAACGTCGTGATCCTACAAACATTTTCACTCAATTTTATATATTCAAGATTGCAATCTTAGAGGAAAATTCTGACAGAGGTATAAATATTATTTATGAGTTATACTTTACACTTAACACAAAGAATAAATAATCCTCATTGACCACAATAGAAAAAAAACCCATTGTTTTTAAGACAATGGAATTGAATGTATATTCTATCCTTCCTACATAAAGATGGTAAAACAATGCAAAAACAAAATGTGGGAGGTTACATAAAAATAAAAGAACAGTGGTTACCTATTGAGGGAATAGGAGCTGGGCAAAGGTGGGACAATAATTGGGGGTAAGTCTTGTCACTGTGTACTTTTTAAAATTTTCTGTCATTTGAACAAACCTATTCAAAAATTAAGTTTAAAAAACTGGGGGCGAAATTATACTAAAAATCCATATCAGTTAAGAATTGTCTTCAGAAAATGAAGGCCTCCAGGGTACCTTTTGACTTTTCACTTATTTGGGAGGTGATTGGTGAGAGATTTGGCCTTGAAGAGGAGTTCTCTCCACATAGTGAACAGTGCTGGAATTGCATACATGACCCTTATTGCATTAGTGCTGTGTCCTTTCCATTAATTTAAGTATAGTTTCCTAGGTGGTGTGTCTGTACATGCACATGTATCTTGAATTGGTTATAGATATGCCCTTGCTCAGATATTAATCCCTTCATCCTTGATGGTAGCTGAGCAAATCCTGAAGCAGTCTGAGCTCCAGACTGGTTGCTGATTGTGTGAAAGAAATTGAATTAATGGGTCCAATTATATTAATCCAATTAAGCAACTATTTATGAATGCCTACTAGGTATAAGGGACTCTGTTATTCACTACATAAGAAAAAAAACATAATTTATTCTGCATTGAAAAGAAATATTCCAGAATAGTAAATTATACCTATATTATAATTAAGGAGTAGTAAATTGGAGTCAGGTCTGTATCAAGGTTAATATTGCTGTCATATCTATCATCAATGTTTCTGGGCTTTGTTTTACCTTATATACTATGTTTAAGGACAAAAGAACTTGAAACTTTTTGCTACCAAAAATGACAAAAAAAAATAGATTGCATATTAAACATTTTCTTTTAACATTATATTAAAATA